>NC_134857.1:15482341-15782809 GCF_049852395.1 Peromyscus maniculatus bairdii | reverse complement strand
ATTGACTGAGTCAATGTTACATGATGGAACATATTTTATTGTGTTTATGGATAATATAAAGAAGTTTATGCCCTTTACATGTAATTTGTTAAGTTAGACACACCAGGAAGGAAATACCCTTCTTATCAGCAAAGCTTCCATTGTCTAAAAACCTCTTTAAGGTGTATTTAGTAGAGATAAATCTGTACTATTAATAATCCGTGTGGTCACCTAAAATTCAAGGAGAAGGTTAACAGTCAAAATATTCTTGAATTTAGCAGAACCCATTCACTTCAAACTACTTCTGCAGGGCTTTATCACCTCTAATGAAAATGCCAGGAATGTAGGCAGGATGAGATTATCATGAGGTGGTGAATGGAGGTAGGACCAGCGTCAGAATGAGCTCTGCAGAAAGCTCTGCAGACAGTGATTGCTTTAAGGCTCCCTGAGAAAATAAGTCTATCACCTATAAAACAGAGTATTCAAAAATCTCATTCTTTCTAGTAATAAGATTTAGTAGTTGCTAATTTTTACATGTGGATAAATGTGAAATACTTGTAAAACTTTCTTAGAGTGTTCTGTTTTCCTTCTTTGCCAGGTCATTTAATGGTACAGCAGGAAACTATGGTGATCAAGAGGCAAACAAAAATACATCTTGATTGAATTATAGCTCTTTCCATTAGTGATGTTTAATTAAAATTTTGTTTTTCAATTTTCTTCTCTTATTTTTATTTTTTAGATTACATATTGAAATTTCATTTCTGCTTGTCTCTAAAATTTCCTTAAAGTATACAAATTCTGCCTATGTAGAAATCTAGCACTTATCACTCTGTTCCATTAGGTAAGCAAAAACTTCATCCTCAAAAAGAAGAAGGAAGAACATGGGTAGTTTCCAGAGAAAACAAGAATATATTACTTGCAGAAAAGAGGTAGAGGGGCATGAGGAATTACCTCATTTCACTCTTGGAATGCCAAGAATGAAACCTATATAAACAATGGCAAGCTTTGGAAGCTGGGAGCTTCTGAGGTCTCCTCATTTCTTTTTGACATTATAGGAGAAACCTGCAGTCAATACAATGCAGTATAGAGTCACTACCACCAGGGTATAAATGGCAGCATGGGAGACATCAAATAAGATTCTGTCATGAAAGTTCTCAAGCTTCCTTGACTCCTACACATCAGGTTCTGTAGCTAGGTATGACTTTATGATCACAGTAGGTTTTCTAGAAGGTGGTTAGTAAGAGTGAAAACTAATAAGTCATGCAGTTTACTCTAAGGTACCACAAAGCAGATATTACAGAGAACATACCAGTTCAGAGGATAAATGTGGTTAAAATGTTACTTTGAAAGGCCTGGTGGTATACACCTGTGATCTCAATTATCCTGGAAGCTGAGGCAGGAGAATCACCACTGCAGAGGCTGCCTGAGCCACACAGTGAGTTCAAGTCCCAGGCTAAAATAAATACTTCAGTGTTCAAGCAGGCTTCAGGAGGTAGAACTCAAGCCACATGAACCTCTTGGACATCATTGCTGCTGCTGTTACTGTCATCTTCAGTTAGGCTTTCAGGACTCCTTAGAACCAAGAACCTTAGAACCACTGAGTCTCCTGGTCCTCCCTGGAGCCGAGAACCACACTACCGGCACTTTGGCACCGTCTGCTTTTGCAACCCATCTGCTCTCATTGAGAGATGCTGCTTCACACTGTATGCATCTTCCCCATCTGCATGGGACTTGGAGTCCAGATCACTGGTTTGGAATAAGGTGTTAGAATCGAGGTAAAAGGCTGCCCAGTTGCTCTTCCTCGTGTTCAGAAACAGGTACTTAGCACTGAAGCTCCCAAACATGACCCGTGAAAACTAATCCATCATAATCTGGGCCAGGTCAAGTCAGTAAGATGCTATGCCCACAGAGATCACCATCAATATCCTCCTCCATTCTGGGCAGGACATAACTCACTCTCTTGCCATTCTTGTCCTCACTAAAAGCTATGATAGCAAGAGTATTTCATCTGCCAGTTCTCATGAAGTCTAAGGAGGTTTCAGTGTGCACATTCATAGGGCCACCCAGCCAAGCATGGCAGATGTTCCCATTGGTGGTTATTGAAATGCCTGTCAGGACAAGCAGCACTGAAACTGTTTCCTAAAAGCTGAGCTATCCAAACAGGGCTCACACAAGATGAGAAAGATCTCCCTCTATCATCCATTTCTTTTCATCAAAGATGTACAGAATCTCATCTATCTTCATGCCATGGGTTCTCAGTCATGTCTGAAAGGAATGAAAATGATGTGCTCCTCCTCCAAATGAACAGCTTGGTCTACCTGCCAGTCACTGTGCAGGTGTGAAAGCATATAAAGCAACTTGATCAAGTCTTCATGGTTGGGCTCTACAAATACCTCTCCAGGCCTACATATCCTAATTACCAGGTCCTATCGCCAGCACCAGCAAGTCCTGTGCAGCTTAGTTATGTTCACTGTGATAGGTTTTTTCATTATTGATGATGAACTAATGGAATGACACACATCTATGAATGGATAAATACCAATTCAATCTTATTTTTCTTCCTTTAGGTAGAGGTGAATGGAAGTGGCCTTCATCATTCCAAATTTCATAGGATTGTCAACCCCATTCTGGATAGTATATAGTGGATAGTACATATGGTTACTATTGTAATGTTACACAAATGGAAAGACATTGTAAAAATTTATTACCAGTTAAGTATAGAGAATCCAATGTTTTCCCAAAGACAGATGGATTTGTATGAATGTATTTTCTCTTCTAGTTAGGTCCCAGAGTAGTAATATGTAAGTGAACATACAGAAAAACCAATAGAAAAAATATATCTCATATATATATATGTATATATATACATATATATGTATATATATGTGTATGTGTGTGTATCTGCACACACACACACACACACACACACACACACACACACACACGTACATCTCTATAAAATAGGGTGTAAATTTTGTTCTCATTACTTTCCCACATTCAGTGACTACCTCAACCCCTTCACTGGAGTTGTTGCTGGCCTATGCTCTTCATAATCCACCTTGAAGTCAACACCCCATATGGAGACCCACCAAGACTCTTGGGCTGCATGAACTGATTCACTAGAAGGATACAAGATACAAGCCATTTGGCAGGCACTCTCCCTCCCATTCTTCTCTGTAATTTAGTATATCTGGCATTCCACCCACCTCCGTCCTTATAGTTACTCTTGTGATAGGGCTGTGTGGCTCAGTGGTGGTACCGTCTCCATCACTAGATTTTATCTCCCATAACAAAAATTAAAATAGATGCAATGGAATGCTATGTACAATTAATGTCCTCTTCTGCCTCTAAGATACCTCTTCTGCTTATTCTCTAACCAGAATTTGAGTTAGAGAATATTTAAGCGTTAGGTTCAAGAGAAAGAGGCCTTCAGAGAGAAAGGAAGGCACATTCCAGAGCATGGATGGAGCTTTCCAAAGCATGCCCTCTTTGATTCTGGTCGTCCTGAAATTCAGTTTTCTCATGACATACCTGCCTCCTAAAACTCCTGTTGATTTAACAGCCTTCTTTGTTCCCATTCTCTGACCGTAGTTAGTTCCCAGGGACCTATTGTATGGCTCCTAAGTGCCTTACAGGTTACCTCTGCAGCTGGGTCTCTTTCTGGAGCAATTCTGGGGAGTTTCAGATTATAGTCTTTCTCAGCATTAATTCCAGGCTTGAACCACTGAGCCCCCACCAAATCCGATCTTCTGCCATCTAACCTTTTCATCTCTTCACATCAAACCTCTACTGTGCTTCCCTGAGAACTCTGACACATGAATCTTCTCTCTCACCTCTGACCTCATCTGAAATCCTCTCATTTCTGCTCAGACACTGGACATCTGCCATCTTCTCTTCACTCCTGCCAGTAGTACCATCTACCACAACACCTAGAAGATGTCCGCTGCTTGAACTTCATCCTAGGTCTTACCTCACCATCACAATCTAAATCCTCGTCTTTACACCAGGACACTCCTTATAAATTAAATACTCTTATTGGAAGTGGTTTCCTTATGTTTCTCTTTTCTAAACTGTATTGTCTAAGTCAGTTAAAAATACTATTCTCGCCAGGCAGCAGTGGCACACGCCTTTAATCCCAGCACTCGGGAGGCAGAGCCAGGCAGATTTCTATGAGTCTGAGGCCAGCCTGGTCGACAGAGTGAGATCCAGAAGAGGAACCAAAACTACACAGAGAAACCCTGTCTCAAAAAACTACTACTACTACTACTACTACTACTACTAATAATAATAATAATAATAATTAATAATAGTAATAAACTCTTCTTTTTTGTCAGAACCAGAAACCTTCAAGTGTATACTATTTCTTCTTTCTGCATTCAATACAAGCAAAATTTCAACTGACTTCAGCTGTCTTTCAAATATAGTTTTATTTAGATATGGATTATGACATAGATTCAGCTCTTCATTACTATGAGATGCTGAAGACAAATTTGAAAATTAAAATAATGATGGTGTGCTGTCTATGATGACAGAAGAATATGGTTAAGTTATGTCCTAAGCACTGCAATTTACTCCTCATCTTCATAATCACTCATTAAGGAATATGTGGTTGATCTACACAAAATAAATAATTATACAAATACATTTTCCAGAAAACTAATTATTTGTCAAAAGTCAGGACCAGTTTCCTCATGGCTATAAAATAATGTACAATAGATCATAATAAACAATGCTTCAATGCCTCACAGTTATCTGAAATGTACTGTATTTAAAGGTAAAGGTATCACATTTGTCTCCTCCAAATAATCATATATACCCTGCACAACTCTTGTAGATCTTCTACAACCAATCAGCAGCACCAGCAGCTCAGCCTTCTGTTTGTGCATTTGAAGACCCCCAGCATTTGATTCTCTATCACTTTGTCTAGAGGCCATTTTGTTCCTCTCAGTCATTCATTTCTCTTGTTTCTCTCACTTATATAGTGACTGCTCATCCCAGTAACCCCGGTCAGTACCACTGTAGAGGAGAACCACAGTAATGGGGAGGAATAGATTATCCAACTTTGAATTACAAGTGACTACTTCAAATTTCTTGGAATAAAAACACACCATGCCATATACTTGTCTTCTAAAGAAGGCGCTTTCAATTTTAAGACAGTGTTTATTTCTCAATGGCATTTTAGTTAACACTTACGTTTTTATTGATCATCATAAGTGCGGCTACTTTATGCTCAACTAATTTTCATGTTGAATAAAAGCAAATCATAGGATGAACACTCTGGATTTTATGTTTGCTTTCTCTAAGAATATTGGATGTATTCTTGTTAAACATAGAGTACTGGTGATGGTTCTAGGCAGGAGAAGTACGACCGCAAGCCAGCCAGATACGGCCTTTCATCACAGGACAAAAGGTTGATGTAGAAAAATATGCAGTAAACAAATTTACATGAAAAGAAAAGGCCCATGGCAAAACATTAAGAGAAAAAATATCACACAGTGAGATGGAGCCTGGCAGCTTTAGCTCCGGTGCTTCGTCACTGAATCCCTGACACACACCCAGTAACTGAATGGCAGTAAGAAGGCAGAAGTTTCTGAAGGCGCAACCAGTACCTACAGGTCTCAGCATGGAGTCAGTCAGCATGCTGTTTTGTTTGAAGAGGAGAGAAGACTGAGACAGTTGGGAGACTCAAATAAGCTTTGTACATTTAATTTCTGTCCTAAGGGGCATACAAACTAGTTCTTTCAACTTTTTATGTAATTATACTCTTATGCCAATGCATATTTCATATAACGAATACTTTTTTCCTAAAACATTCTGTGACCTACATCTCAGTATTACTATAGATTGTCACTAAATTACCTCAAAGCACTTGGATAGATGTAATTTATTAGTTACTGAATTTTACATATACAAACAATATTTTTGTTTTTGTATTATGTAAAATAAGATTTTCTGATCTGTAAAAAAAAAAAAATGTTTTCCCAAAGAAATCTGTATAGGTAAAATAGAAAACTGAACAGAATAAAAGTATAATCCCTGGGGAGGAAAAACAGTACTATTCTTGTTAAATTTTCTTGTTTTATCACAATTTTCTATTTTTCATATAGAAAATAAATACTTTGAGGCAGCAACATTACCTCACTCCATCTGAAGGTCATAGGTCAATTGCCTGCAAGTCAATGCCAATGTTCTCTTCTGTATTGATGTTCTCTACCCACCCTCCCCAACACATCTGCACACAACTTACAACCCGATCAGAACTCCAGGAAAAAGACACCACTCAAGCTATATATGCTTTTAATATCTTATATTTTCAAATGAAGAGTTAAGATATTCAAATGCTTAGATCTTCAAATTATTTTTCATTTAGTTCTTCAGTGCCTAAAATCAAATCTGGGTTTTTAATTCATTCCAGGTAAATAGTCGAATATTGAGTCACACTTCCAAATCAAGTCTATATTTTCCATTTATCATTTTGATTTGCTTTACTTCCTTCTTTCCATGTTTACAACATATTTGAAAATTATCTGTATTTTTTTCTAACAAGTATGTGTGAGGAATATTCATTGTGTTTAGGAACTTTGTAGTTCAAGATTCTGAAAGGAATTACATAGAACTTTTGCTGTTTCTCTATCATTATTTTAAATAATACTCAGTACTGTCTAACAATTGTTTTTCTTAAAGTCAGGGCCTTATCCTGCTGTTCATTGTCTGACCAAGAAATCTGTAGATCTCTGGAATCATTTCACGGCATCTCAACCAATGCATATTAAAACCAATTTTATGTTGTTGCTTGGGAGCTTGAATGGAAACCTGTGAGTTATGCAGTAGTTGTCTGGAACATCTGAACATGTATTTCATGTACACATTTAGGTCCTGTTGTGGTAACAGCATGTGTCGATTGTCAAGCAAGTACTTCCCCACCAGTCTGCATCCCCAGTGCATAGATATGCTTTCTTACTTGTTGTCTGTGACAAAATAGCTGGTATTGTTTTACAGCTTCTTTGTTTGCAAAAAGTGGAAAAGAGAGAACAAAACAGAGATATAATTTTTATCTTCCTTCTGGGGGGGGAGTTCAGTCAAACCCCTCCGTTTTCTTAATTTTTGTTTTTCCCTTTTTGGCCATTAATTTCAATGTTAAGATTCTAGAGCCAATTAAAACCACTATTTCCAGTATCGAAATACTATACTGAGCTACAGCTTCTTAGATGACTGTCTATGGGATGAAATACCAAGAATCATCAAGAGAGGAGGCAGATTCACCTCGATGGCAAAGTGCATTCCTCTCTGTTTGTCACCAAGAAATATGGATGTGAAGGAGGATTTTTCAAGACTCATCAGTACTTAGTGGAAGATGAGACTTGTCTGTGGTTGCGTTACTGATTCATAAACAAAAGGAAAATACAGTACAGTGGTCCCTAAGGCTTTTCAGTATCTCATGCTCTATTTTCAAAGAAAGTCTTTTTCTTTTTCTTTTTTCTTTTCTTTTCTTTTTTGAGAAAACAAAAAAAATCACATAGCTGGATCTTGAGAACATAATCATTTCTCAGATCCCAAGTCCCACAGCAAAGGTGACTGTATTGTTTTCAAGGTGGACACTCATATCTATATGCCTATTGCATTGCATTCACTGTTGATTGCGTTTTTCTTTTGGAATGTTTGAACAGATAAGATTTTATGCATTTTCTTTAAAATACACTCATGTGTACAGGGTCATGGTAGAGCCTGAACTTCACTGATCAGAGCTTTAGAGGGGATGGATATCCTGCTTTTCAATAAAAATTACTAAAGCATTTATGAAAGCAACTTCTAACGCATTTAGCTGTGAGGATGATTAAATATATCTACCAGCAGAGCAAGCAAATGGGCCTGCCAAATAAAACTGTTTACATGTCCTTTTCCTGAAGAGGGATTAGAAGCTCGGGGTTCAAGTGAAGCCTAGCACCCTGTT
Organism: Peromyscus maniculatus bairdii; assembly: GCF_049852395.1. NCBI lineage: Eukaryota > Metazoa > Chordata > Mammalia > Rodentia > Cricetidae > Peromyscus > Peromyscus maniculatus. Next base: position 15,774,879 of record NC_134857.1, on the reverse strand, counting down.
CCATGTTCATCCTAATGACATTTCCTTTGCAAACTTGTCAGATGCCCATGTCCCCTCCACCTGTAAACCAGGTGTAATACTTTCTAATCATAAGCCAACAACATGCTTAGTTAATAATCCTTCCAAAATTAACTGTGATTAAAAAAAAGAAGGTTGGCTCACAGTCCTACTCAATTATTTAAATGTGTTTAAACTCTTTCCAAAATCCAGAGAATAGAACAGAATGTAATAATTATATGGTATTTATACACATATAATTATCAGATTAATACCGCATCCTTTGTTCCACTCCTGAAAGGGAATGGAAGCAGATTCAAAGACAGGGAACCCCTTTTAAATACATGAAAAAATTTAATTATATTATTATTGATAATAATGGTTAAATGATCACAGCATAGTGTATGTATATAGCACCTTTTCTTCGAGATTTTTGTAGAGATTTTAACCAAAAGAAAATGTTTCCTTTTAAAACACTCTCAGGGCCATAAAATATCATTTCAGTCAAAGCTGTGTCATTCATATGAGCTAAAAGTCCAGGAACACTGTACCCTAAAGCATTTGAAAAATTGCTTCTCCCTCAGCACCAGGTTTTAACTAAGTATCATGCTCTTAACCAACTTTACTTCATGTTCCAGTTAACGTATTGCTTGTCAATCTATTTCAAACAAGGTCCAGATTCTATTTCTACTTAGAAAGACCAAAGAATCAGAAGATAGCTCCTCAGCTCAGCTGCGTTGATTTCATTATTTCTTGTATTATACTTCAAATGTCATCCCCTAATCTCATTTCCCTGCCCCAGGATTCTTGTTGCTGAGAACATCCTGAAGCCGTTTTCTCACGTGTTCTTGCCTAGGGGCAGGCTTATTTAACTAGGATACATGTGGGGTTTTAGCACTGGCATTTTTAGTTGTATCACTGTCTCCAAACATGTTCAATACTGTTCTCAGGTTATGAGAACTTCTAGAAAGCTGCAGAAGGTTTCAACTCTGAAGAGCTCTGCTAAATCAGTGAAACATCCCAACCCCTAAGTATCTCTGCTTTTCAGTGTTCAATCTCTATTATCTATCTACTAAGACAGGTATCCACCTATCTTAATCTAGCCTTAAGAGCAGCAGGAGCCTCTGTCACATAACAATGATAGGTTAAAGGAGAGTTCCTTGCACCTGTCTTAATTTAGACTGTTGTTAAAATTCTACAAGGACCAGGAGCCAACTGGAAAGTCTTCTTGGGGCTTCAGAAACCGTTCTAGGTACTCACAGGCATGGTTTGCAGTGGTGAATGCTGAGATCCCTTCCCACCATCCACAGTAAGTATGCACACCAAACCAGTTCAGCGGGTCGGAGAATGCAGTTCTGCTACCCTCAGGCTGCACCTCCCAGCCACAGACACCAAGGCACCTATGTTCTTCCTAGACTTCTTTGTTATTCTTCTACTAGCCAGAAAGAAACAGCATTGTTTCTTAAAGCATGCTATGAGAAGCACCCCATGGGTTTTAGATGACTCTGGTTGAAAGGTTTAACTAAATATCTTAAAAGTGACTGTGCTTACCATGTAGTCAAGCAGAAAGCCAAGACTGGGAGGTCCATGCCCATCATAGCCTGAGTCCAGGACATTGTTTTCCAGGTCATAAATACAAAACCTAAAATATGTCACTGTTGAAAGCACTTGGAAGCCTGGCTTTTACTATGGATTTGGAAAGTAAATGCTTCTAGAAAATAATGCCCCCAAGTCCTGAATAAAATTACAGGCTCTGGGTGGTTACAGTGGAGAATGAAATTCTGACAAATGCTTCTGTGAAAACAAGGACACTTTTTCTCAATTTCATAGGATTTCTGTTTCCTACTCCACACAAGGTATCTACTGGACTCCATGTCTTCCAAGCTTTCCTCTGGCCTGACTCTTCTCATGCTCTGCTCTCCAGAGCTGCACTGTCTTTCTCGGGGCTCAGCCAACTCCTCTGGACTCAGAACAGTGTTTTGTTTTGTTTTGTCTTTTCTTCCCTGCTGAGCCCTATCCTTTTATAGACTGTACATAATTGTTTCCTAGAACTAGAGAACAAAAGGAACCAAAGCAGGAAGGAGAGCTGCTATTCCAAGCTCCCAGAGAACCCACACTGCTGTGAGGCAAGCAACTGGTAGACTGGGCGTGTGTAGAGGAGCAGAGGAGACTCTCCCCTCAAGACCTCCTCTCACCTGGTGAGAGCTCAGAACTCAGCAATATGTTTTACTTGGTAATCTCCAGGGTGAGTTATTATGCCATGCCCTTTACAGGGAGGCTTGGAAATGTGTAACTAAGGATAAAGCCTGAGAAACAGCTCAGAAACGTTCACAGGGGCTGATTCTGAGGTAGGGGTGATCAGGCAAGCTCCATAAACCGGGTGATCACACAGTCTTTATCTTCTTCACAGTTTTTCTTGATTCTTTCTTGTTTTTTAAGAAGATACATAGAGAAGCAGAATATGTAAGCCATTCATGGAAGAAAGAGGTGTGGAGAATCCTGGACTACAGCATCTTTTAGGTAGTTGGTAAAGGAGCTGCACTTCACCCAGTCACTGACCAATGGCTTCCATTCATGCTCCAGACCAACAGGCAGATCAACAGTTACACACAAAATACAAGAAAATGGTTCTTCCACTCCTCAGCAAATAACAGGCACATGCCTGCTCTTTATGACCCACTATCATGTATGCTATTCATAGCTGTCATTCTGTCTTAACCTACACAATTCACACTTAAATCCTGGGAATATTATGAACATCTATCATAAAATTCATATCTTAAATTCTCTGTCTGGCCACTCTGATATGGAGACTCAAACAAATTGCTTTTCGTGTTTGGAAAGATAATTAAAATCCTTTCATATTAAACTCAAGATAGAATTGGATTAACTTAACTACAAAAGCCCAGTTTCCCATGCTGTTGAAATATGAAAGATCAATAGTGTCGGGGCTTCAGTAACAAGAACATGTACAACCAGGTACTTGACTGGGCCGTGTGTGTGTGTGTGTGTGTGTGTGTGTGTGTGTGTGTGTGTGTGTGATTAATACATTTTATACATATGATAGATGTACTATATTTGTGCTATTTCATGAATATACTATATATATTATATATAAAGTGCTATAATATATAAATAAGTACTGCTATATATGTGTATGTATGCATATATACACACATATGTACATATATATATACATACACACACACATATATACATACATGAAATACAAGCAAAATGAAGAATCTGATATATCTATGGCTAGCACTTGACCAAAGGCTATTTTGTGCTGCTATAAAATAATGAAATAGACTGGGAATTTATAATTAGTACTACTTTACTATTCACAGTTCTGAAGAATATGAAGTCCATGATCAACTGTATGCATTTGGCATCAAGTTCTTGCTGCATCTTCACATGGCAGAAGGTAGAAGGGTAACAGGACATCAACAGCCTTTCCTATAGTGGCATTAACCTACTTAAGATAGTAGAACACTCATAGCACACACACCTCCCCACCCGGGCTGCCTTCTGTCAAAGATACATTCCAACCAACACATTTTAGCCATATATTTATACTCTAGCACCCTCCATTTCTGCCTAGAGATGGTCCAGCATATCCAGTAGTCTACATAAGACTTCAGAAAATTATTAAAGATACATATAAGGACTGTAGTAATAATAATAAAAGATCCTCAAAGACAAATACTTGTCATTCAGCTATGGATTTCATGTCTGAAGAACAATACCTGAACATAGTATTTCAAACAGAAAATGCCCATTTTCAAGTAACTTGGGAGTTTTAATTTTTCTTTCTTTCTTTTGAAACAGGGTTTCACACTATAACTTAAGTTACTCTGGGACTCTGTGTAGCCCAGGCTAGTGTAAACTCTTGGAACATCTCCTACCTCAGCCTTACAAGGGCTAGGATTACATTGGTGAGTCACCATGACCAGCTCAGAATAATTTTTTAAAAATATGTGCTGTTAAGTAAAAGACAAAATTAATCTTTGAAAATACTTTTATTCCATTTATTTTCATCATTTTGAAATTCAGTTTCAGATATAGGACTGGGTAGGGCATTGACAATATAACATTAGGGTATTATGTAGATGAAGACTCTAGGTTGTATTTGATTCTATAGGTAGTAAGCAAACTGAGCAAAATATCTTATCTTTATACACATAAGTAAAACTAGAAATTATCCCTACATTGATTTCTTTATTTTGTAAATAATTTAGAAATAGTACAAAACACTGAAGTTGCTTTGCTCCCCAATAGCTCTCAAAGGTGTTTGTTTTCATGTGAACCAGACTGAAATGACAGCATCTCAACACTCCAAGAAGCTAGGTCTGAACTCTCCGTAGACCTGCAAAGGTTACAACTGAACTGAGATACAATTAGAAGAGGACAGGGGACGTGTTACTAAAAAGTCACTGAGACCCACCTAAGGAAAAAATGACCCATGTTAACCAGATCCACAGGGCTCTCCGACTTCCATGGGCCTGCAGGGCCAAGAGCATTGTTCTCCAGCATGAACCATAGCAGTAAGCCGACTCAATGCATTCCTCCTTTTAGGTCAAATCTGTACATGTTTTCCTGATTTATTCGGATTATAAATTCTGAAAGTGATATATTTTGTACACATATAACAGGATATATGTGTGTATATATACATATACACATATATATATAACAGGATATATATGGAAAAAGTATATACATACATATACACACATATATATGTGTATATATAAGCATTATATATATTGAGAGAGAGAGAGAGAGAGAGAGAGAGAGAGAGAGAGAGAGAGAGAGAGAGAGAATGGGAAAGCATACTCTGTCAGAAATGTAGTATGGAAGTATGAGAAAAAGGGAACAACAGCAAACAATCTATATTCCCGTGCTCAGACGCAAACATATTGACTGCTGTCCCCATACACAGAGGTGGTGAAGGTGTGGGAGAGGTATGTTCCTCCTACATTTATGTTCGCCCTGTTCACTGCACCAGCAGAGCCTACAAGAGGCTCTCGGATGCCAGCAGCCATCTATATTTTACAGAGAATCAATTTATGAAATGCCTTATAATCCAGGCATCTCTCTCATACTTTTCCAAGGAATACTACTACTTAGAGTTAAGATATATACATATATGTATATATGTGTGTGTATAATATGATATATATGCATATATATCACCTCATGTATATGATATATATTATACCTCTTGGTTAATAAAATTAATACAAGTAAATTGCTCTCACAATCATTCTAAATGAGACTTTTTGGTAAATGAGCCTTTAAATCTAAATTAGATTCATCACATAATGTTTTTATTAATTATAATTAAGAGTGTTTTTTAATAATAGCACTTTACACAGTATTCCAAAAGGTAGTCTAGAAAAGATACAAAGATATAAAAATAAGATTCTATAATTCTTAAGCAAGTATAGTGAAGATTAATGAAACTAAAAAAAAATTCAGTAATTTATCTGTAAATTGAACGATGTACTTTAATTATCAAGCAGGTATAAACCATAGGATTTTTGTTTTCAACTGTGTTATATTTCACAGATGTATGCTTATTTTATTTTATTTTTGAGACAGGGTTTCTCTGTGTAACAGCCCTGGTGTTCTGGAACTTGCTTTGTAGATAAGGCTAGCCTCAAACTCACAGAGATCCACATGTCTCTGCCTCCTGAGTGCTGAGATTAAAGCCATGTGCAGCTATTTTGATTAGTTTATCTGAATGAAGATTTTAATATTTTACAAATTTTTTGCTGACAGTTTTTTTATAATTTCATAAGAATAATCTAAACAAAAAGCAATTATCAAATACATTTTAAAAATTATGTTCTGATCAAAATTTTATTTTATAAAGCTGGTAATTTTCCAGAGTAGAATAATAGAAACATTGCAAAAAATACTAGGGGAATTCATTTATTAATTTATTTTCTGAGAAAAGAATTTCACAAAAAATATAATAAAAAAAAGTAAAAACAAGGAAATGTGTGAGCCACCCTGTTCTTGTTTCCAAGAAATTAAGCATGGTTGCCTAGTCTAGCCAAAGTCAATAAAGCCAGCCCTTCAAAGGGCAAAGGTATCTGATTAAGTAAGACATGTAAAATAAACCACTCCTCCAGCTGATAAGCTGGCCCTCTGAGACGGTTTTCTTCATTTAAAGACTGGAGTTACACTGATTACAAGGACACTTAACTTGTAAACCTCAGTGATAGCGATGACAGTGCTTGATTACAAAAACATCCACGTGTACACACAAAAATAAATACCCTGCCAGTGCTGGGAAACGCACCCCTGAAAACCCACCGGAGCCCAGAGACACCAAGTCTTCAGTGTCACACGGATTACACGGTTTTATCTACTTTCCACTACGCTTGTGCTCCTCTGTTAAAGGAGCGAGCGCAGCAGCCACAACATCCACCTTCCACTTAGCAACAATCCCCGCTCCCTACCTGCTCCTCAGAAATACCTCAAAACTCAATGGTGACACATGGACAGAAGCACACACGCGTGCAGGCACACACACGCACAGAGTTAACAACACTGCTGAAGTTTCTGATTGAGAACATTTCAAAGGCTGTTGGCACTTACCTTGCAAAGACATGTTAGGTAAGCCAGCTTCATTGTCTCCCATTTTATTCTTTCTTTGTAAGGGGCCCCAGCAGTTTCAGGTTGTGTCAGCTACCCCGCAAGCCTTGTGACCTTCTGACTTGCTCCAGGAGTATTGTAACAGTACACTACCGGCTTTCTTCTGTGAATAATTACCATTTGGCTTCCCGAGTTACCTAGTCTTGCAGGACCTGTTTTACTATGAAGTGAGCTCACATGCTTTCTTCCAAAGTCCTGCTACCAACCTGCTTCACAACACAAGGCTTTGTTTCAGTTTGGATATTGACTCTTTCCCATGTTGGTGGTATTAACAACACGCCATGATTCAGAGGCAATTTTTCTCTTCTGTCTTTTTTGTTTGCTTGCTTTCTTTTCTTTTTAGTGTTCTGTTTCTCTTAGAGATATATAATAAAAATTTAAGCACAGTATTTTCTCAATAGAGGAAATGAACAGCATCAGAACCTGTGTTGTACAGTTGAGTTAAATGGAGTTAAAATGGAGTAATATCAATATCAGGAAATGAAGATGGAGATTAAAAATAATGTGTGACTCTACTAAACACTGAATGATGGATGATGAACATAAAATAAGGAACAATTCTCCTTCTTCCTCTTTCTTTTCCTCTTCCCTCTTTCTCTCTCTCTTTCTTTCTTTCTTTCTTTCTTTCTTTCTTTCTTTCTTTCTTCCTTCCTTCCTCCTTCTCTCTCTCTCTCTCTCTCTCTCTCTCTCTCTCTCTCTCTCTTTCTTTCTTTCTTTCTGTCTGTCTGTCTTTCGGCTCAGGTAGAAAGAGACACTAGCTGTTGTTTGACACCAGGTATGCCTACATATTTATTCATTGTTTTATTCACTTATCATTTGTTCCTTTCTTAAAGAAATGGTCACACTATGTAGCCCACCTGGCCTGGAACTTGTGCTTTCTGTACTCTCTCCCAAGTTCTGGGATTTCAGCTAGGCATCACTGCACAGGACTTAACAGGGAGATTTAAATACGTTATTTCAGACTGAGTGAGTGTGGTGACACACAATGCAAGCACTGGGAGAGCAGAGGCAGGTAGAGCTCTGTGCATTTGAGGCCAGCCTGGTCCATGTAGCAAGTTCCAGGAGAGCAAAAGCTCATTGTAAAATGTTGAAAGAAAAAAAAAGTTAATCTGTTCAGTCGTAGAGACCAGTCCTTATTTGCAAGGATTACTGATATCTACGTATTTTTATAATAGGAAATAGAGTTAACTGACAGTAGCTGCTGTACCTCAAGGAAACACAAGCTCTAAGATGAGCCATAAATTGGAATTTCATCTTTAATTTATAGTTTGCAAATGAAAGTAGAAATTCATAAAATAATGGGGATTTATTTGAATTTCCATTTTCTCCCTCTTAGGTTCTTTGACTCTTGGCTTTCACCAGAAAAATAAGAAATATATATATATATATATATAACACTGAATTCTGAGAACTATTATTTTACTGTTATATATATAACATTTATTTTATTGATATTATGTGTATGTATGGGAGTGTCTGTTTCTGTGTGTGGGTAGGTGCATGTAAGTGCCTACACAGACCAGAGGTTTCAGATCCCCTACAGCTGGAGTTCTAGGCTGTATTGAGCCATCTGAAGTGGGCCTGGAAACCAAATTCTGGTCCTTTTTAAGAGTGGTAAAGTGTCTTCAAAGCTGGGCCTTCTCTCCAGCCCTACATATCAATGTTCTATGCTGATTTTACCATTTACCTTTCAGTTCCCTTCTCTCAGATGAGGATGCCCGACAACTTACTATCAAAGCCTGACTCCTAAGGGTAAGCCAGGGCCTCTGGTTCTAGTCATCCAGGCTTAAGTATGCTTCAGAACACAGTACTCCTACTGAGTACAGTTGCATATCTTAACATATGTACCATGCTGCAAAATTTACCAAAAGCAGGCTGAAATTGAATGTTTGCCAGTAGAATACTATAATAATCATATTCTGACTTCATGGTCACAGGAACAACATGTATGTTAATCTTCACTCTCTTTAATGAAGTTGGAAATGTATTACCATTACTGCCCTTGGCACCTACCATGAGTCAGTAAGGGTACAGCATGCCATTATGTGTGCATTGGTTTATGGACTCAAACATGAAGCAGGTTACAGTGAAAGTAGAACACAGCACTCTTGTTCTCGGTCCAAGATAGTAGCATAAAAGTCATATCAGAAACCACAAAATCTCAAAAATACACCAGTTCAGTGACAGACAAACAGCTGGAGTATTCAGACAGCACCCTGCACAGCTACCCCTGCCTTTTCTCTCTATCTTCCACGCTTTTGCACATGCTTGGAAAGCTTCTTTCAGGGAAATGACTGCTGTTGCTACTGGTGATGTATATGTACATCTTCATGTGTACACATATGTATTTATTGGCTTGTGTGTCCAAAAGGTATCTTACCAAGTGAATTTCTACCTTATGTTTTGAAGCAGGGTCTCTGACTGAAGGAGAGAACTTGTCCTGTCTCTGCTCTCCAGTGGCGGATTGCAAATGCAAGCAGAGCTCACTTCTGATGTAGGTGCTGGAGATCTGTGCGCATGCTCATTCTAATATGGCAGATCCTGAGCCATCTCCATAGTCTCTGATTTGTCTTTGAATAACCAAAATGTTTTCTACAATCCTAGAAAATTTCCTTATCTACTGTTCACATGACTAACTTATTTGCAAAAGTTCTTTTGAAGCCCCTTCTGGATTGAGTCCCTTTGTGACATCCTACATGTCCTTCTTTCATGACGCTAAGGTTTTTTCTTTCTTGATCCTTGTCACACTGTACTGTCGCACATGCTTTTAACATTACACACCTACTCAGCACACATCTAGCATGCATTCATCAAACATTGTAAAAAATTAATGAAATTGTTACCATCAGGGTACAATAAATGGTCACAAAATAAAGGAGGGCAGAAGTGAGCTTTAAAACAGTAGAGGGCATTATAGGTGAGGAAATGCCAGTGCTTGAAATTAGTCAGAGCTGGGGAAGTAGGAAGATGTACTTGTAGAAGCAAAAAGTTTGAATAGTGATGAGATAAAAGATGGAACAATTATGGGTCATTTAAAAGGGTGAAAGGCAGATGTAAAGAGCAAAGATAAAACTCAATTCTTTAATTGAAATGTAAGCATCAGCACACATACACAGACATGGGCATACACATTAAAGCACAGAAAGGAATGTCATGGGGTCATTAGCCTATCAGCTTTATTTGATGCCAAAGAAAACTGACAATTGTAAAAATTTTCAAGAAAATTTTCTGAATTTTGAAATGCTCTGAATCAATGTACTCTGAACAATTTCCATAATTATGGTAGCCTTACAAGTTTTAGATGCCAAAATTAAAGTGTCTAACCACATCATTTAATCCTGAAACAGAGTCCAAGGAAAGTTGGAAAAGAAGAATATAATCATTGTTACATTACATTCAGACTAAAGGTTTATCTGTAAGCTACTCATAGAGGAAAAATCAATGTTAGAGATTAAACTTGTATGAGATCAAATATGAAAGCACTTAAAATTATCTGGTTCTGATTTTGAAAGAAGACATATGTTAGAGTTTGAAAATTCTCAAGTGAGTCATGAGATGTAAGACACCAGCTATGCCAATCATTACAAAAGCTTGATAATTCAACATACCTACTAGTTTCATCAATACAGAAGAAATGATTTTATCCATAAAGAATAAATGAGATAAATAATTTGATTAAGACCATGTATTTGGAATATTAATGTTATAGAAAGGAAGGTAGAGAAAGTGATTAGAACCCTTGAAGAAGAATATTTCTACACTAAGTTATGACAGGACAAAATATGTGCCCAGGGACTGGATCAGATTTGACAAAAGTCTAAAGAGCCAGAAGGATGTCTTTACTCGGCCGTGAAAACAAAGTAATGGCTTTCCATTCTAAGGACCGAGAAGCATGCTCTTCCCTGAGATATGTGTTTTAAAGTATTTATTTACTAAATATTAGAGCAAAACAGGGAACAGTTCATTGGAATAATTAAAAGAGTTATTATTTAAATGTCCAATAGGATGACAATCCAACAACAGATTATGTTGTTTGAAAAGCTGGCAAAAAACAAGCTAAGCTATAGTCTTACTTATGAATATAAGTAAGAATAAGTGTATTTATTCTCTGTGTATTTATTTGGGAGCTGGGTGATGAGCCCTCAAAGAGAAAAAAAAACAAGCCCAACAACAACAACAACTACAGTCATTGTATTCTGTGACCTAAAGATGATGAACAGAAATAATGACTCATTGGTAGGAACATTCATTAAGAAGGAAACTGACTAAGTCAGAATTAATGGTATGGAGAGTATTCTCATGATCCATCATCTGTTCATTCACTAAATACGAGAAGCCAAGAAGCTATACAAATTATCACATACACAGAGAGAGAGAGAGAGAGAGAGAGAGAGAGAGAGAGAGAGAGAGAGAATTGTTTATTACTTCCTATCTTGGTTTTGTTTTCTTTTTCTTTTATATTCCCCTCTCTATTTTTCTTCTTCTGTCATCCCTTCTTTTGTAATAAAGTCACAGTGCCATAACATGCTTTCCTGGAAAATGATTCCAGGGGAACTGCCTTTGTTCACGTCATAATGGGCCATGGCTTTCTGCTGAGAATTTTTCTCTGAAAGCTCCAGTTTTACTTTCCTGCTGACTGCATGCCAACTAGCATTGTTAGAAAAGAGGATGAAGGATTAAAGTCTGCACACTTCCCCCAAGCAGCTGTTACTTAAAATAGACTTCCTTCTGAAGTGAAATGGCTGCTGTCTTTCCCACAGAGACCAGATTTACCAAATGAAGAAAAAGAGAAAGGATATGAAGAGAGCAATACATATGGGGCTTCTCTGGATGGGATTTTCAGGATGGTAGACTCAATGGGGAGGTACCTGTGAGAGGAAAATAAAATCCTAAGAGGATGCTGAAAACAAGGTACCCCATCACCTTGGGGAATGAGGTTCCAGTGACATCTTAGTAATTTTAAGAATGAATAAATAAATGTAGAAATAAAGAGAGAAATTCCAGTGTTGAATTGAACTCCTCTAGCAAACCCTTATTTCTCTTCCAAGTATTTACCCTTTCTATATCCCAACATATCAATTAACTTTAAAATATCAGTCAAGGCTACCTGTGGCCCAGCCTTCTTGTTCTCAGGACAGGACAAACCATTAGAACATTTCTTACCTGTTGAGTTTAGATCTTCCATACTCATAACTGTTTAATGCAGATGGGTAATTAAATTAAAAATTAACTGCATATTTCCTTCCTATCAAAGCATAATGATGAAGTTAAGAATATATATATATATATATATATATATATATATATATATATATATATATGAATGATAATGAATTGGGAATGCTTTTAGTATTCCAGCTTATCTCTTTTATAGTTCCCCTAAATTACCAATTTTGTTTGTTTTGAGAGAACAATTAATATCTTTAGCTTTCCTAAAAGTCTCAGAAACTAATTTTACTCAACATTGATGATCAATTTAAAATGAATATATTTTAAATTTCATAATGGTATAAGTAAATTAACTGAGACTGAATTACTTCAATCTCCACTGAAATAAAACACTTAAGTTTTTTGGTCAAAGACAAAAGTGTAAAATGCATTGAGAACTTGGAATCAATTTAAGTTACTAAAGTTATTTTTAAAAAGTTCTTACTCTCTAACTGAAGATAATTGTAGAGATCACAAATCTTGCATAAGATTTTCAGACATCTTATTTTTATAGAATTTGTTTTTAATATAAAATCTAATGTATTTTAGATTAGTTAGTCACATTCCAGTTATCACTGTGTGTCTGGAGTCCTGGGCCAGCAGTGAGACTTAGGATCTCAATATAGTAGAAGCAGGTACAAATCGGAGCAAACGAACACAAGGAAAGACAAAGTACTTCTTAGACTACCTTTGGAGTACTGGCACGAACTTTAGGTTTGATTAGAGAGAGAACTGGGGCAGGGTAGGCATCTTTAATGAGTTCTGGTCAAACTGTGGTCTAGCTGATCATTGCGGTCTTTCAACGTATTCCTAGAAACAAATGCTCGTCTCTGGAAGTTATCTCAAGATGGATGGGCTGCCTATGGAGGCTCTGCTATTTCTGGAATCCAAGATGAATGCAGGTTTAGGATAAAATTGGAGACTTGTGGGCACCATTTGGGAATGTGGAACTGGACTTTGTAAAATCTGATAGAATATGTCATCATGTTCTTACCTCTATGCCCTCAGCTTCGAAGGAGGATAGGCCAGATATCAGGCAAAATAGAGAAGCCAGGCTTTCATCTCATTTCCAGGTACTTTGTGAGCTTACTAACCAAGGGATGAGGCAGTGATAATAGCATAACGTTTCTAATACCATTTTGGATTTTTACCTAAATAGTAAAGGCTAATCAGATGAATAATCAGATGCTTATTTGTGTATTCACACACACTCAGATGCTGCTGAAGATGAAACCCAGCCTTTATCACTGAAACATATCCCTAGCCTGGACTTCTAATAACCAAGTCTCTACAGCTTTCATCCCAGTCACAGTGTAAATATACAAAATACAATAACAAGTGTTTACTGCTAGATAAGCACATTAGAATTGCTATGTTTGTATTTCAGATCTTGCCGTAATATGCTCCTGTAAAGTGGACAATGTCAACAATTAAATTCAGGAATCTTCTATACAAAGAAAAACATGTCTGTATGAATGAAAGGAAATAATTTTAAATAAGTATTTCCTATTCTTTTTCCCTATTAATGTCATTGAAATCAGAAGCTTTTTCTGAAGAGGATTACAAAGCTCAGGAAACTGCTGTGACTGACACATGAACTTCAGGTTTTTCTTATAGAGAGTTAGTGCCTACAAAGTGAGTAAGACAGAGATATCTCCATCCTACATTAAAATGCTATAGGAATGGCTTGAAATGTTCAAATGGCTTTGGAGCTCTATACTCCCGTCTTTCATTTCTTGTAGTGTAAACTATTTAGCTTTAAGGTAACGTGCAGTTCCTTCAAATAATATAATTTCACATATAACTAATTTGGAGACTTGCACAGGTTTCCTTGCTTCTGTCTGGGGTGATACTGATAGCACACATTTACTGAAACATATGCTGTAATGCCACACAGTATGCTGCCATTATTCCTGCTTTAAGTAGTTGGCTATATTCTAAATACATTCAAATGGAGAGAAACAATTTCTTATATTTAAAGAAATGTTCACTATTTTCCACTGTTTCTTCCATTGTGTGGATGTAAGTTTAGTTTTCCTACTGTTTCAAAAGTGCCCTTGAGTATTCCTTCTTCTTCCTGCCTGCTGAAAAAGAATTCTTTGAGCATTTGTTGTCTGCAGGAGTGTTTATTCAGCTTTTGCTGGTGAGAGACTCTTTCCCTGCACAGAACACTTTCTGTCTCGCATGCTTTTCTTCCTTTTGTCTTCCTTGTCCCCTCTCTTCACTAACCCCTTAATTTTATGCATTGTTCCATTGCCATCTAGTTGATTTTCTGATAATCTTTGACATTTCTCGTCTTTAATCTTCTGGAAGTTAATAAAATCCCTTTGCTGTTGGTATTTATTTTTTGTGTCACTTGTTTTAACTAATATTATTGTTACTTGAGTTGGTGTATTTTTGTTTATGTCTGTTTCACTTGGAGTTTGTTAAGCTTCTTGAATCTATAAATTTATAATATTCACCAAATTCTTAAAATAGTTCTGTCATTGATTTTTGGATTAAAATAGTTTCTCCTTCATTTTTCTTTACTTGTGATGGTCTGTGACAGCATATATTATAGAAGATAGATGTAAATATGGGTACAGAATAGGTTGTGACAGCTCTAATATATTTTTAGACTTTTTTGTTTTAATTTGCAAAACTATCATTCTATGTTTTGTTGACTACCAGTCTCTTTTGCAGTATATAATGTGCTATAAATATAGAATTCAAACTTCTGATATCTTCCTTTGATTCTTACCTCATTATATTCATGTTTGCATTTACATCAACTAGCACATTGTTAAAAGCAAGTTTAAAGTGGGTATCTGCTACTTCCATAACTCTGGGTCTTTTTCTATTTTTTTCTGATTATGAATTTCAATTTTATGTTTTTCAAAAATTATTCATGCCTATATTTTTTTTATTTGACACCTAACATTACTATTCTACATTTCTACACTGCTGAGTGACAAGTTTGTCATATACAGGTTATTTGTGGATCAACTTGATTATTTTGAGAATTGTTCTCTATAGCAAATGTGAGGTCATCTGTATTCTAGGTATAGTTTATCCATGATACTAAGTATGTGATATGTGGGGAGCACTACTGAATGTTCTGGACAGTCAATGGTTTTTCTCCTCTTGGTAGGAACAAAGATGAATCCTAGTCCTGAGTACACTGCTGAAATTGTTGAGTATAGCATAATTTAGTAATCTTCCTCAAGAGCTCTTTGCACAATTTACTACTTTTATTCTTGAAAACGATTGGTTTTCAGTTAGGAATTTCCCAGGGCTGCTCTGCAGGCATGTGGCAACTTCTGGTGTTTCCATTATCATTTCTGCAGACACCAGTGGCCAGCTCTATCAGCCTACTCTCCATGGCTTCACCTGGGCTGTAAGGGGATCTCCTTTGTTTATTGCATTCTGGAAACTGCCTCTAGGTAGAAAGGCAGGGAGATTGATGGATTATCTCACTTGATTCCCCTTTGTCAGAGATCCCAGTCCTGACCACCTGTTGCTCAATGCAGGAACCACCTTTTGTGTCCATTTTATCACTCTGTCTGTAACTGTCTCAGAAGCAAATCCAACAGGATTTCGACTTTCCTAGGTACAGAGCAGTGGTACAACTGCTCTCAGGAGGACAGCAACATATATTTATAAGACATGATGAAAGGCCCCATCATTTATACTTTTACTTGAAGATTTTTTTTTTTGTTTGTTTGTTTTGAGACAGGGTTTCTCTGTGTAGCTTTGTGCCTTTCCTGGAACTCACTCTGTAGCCCAGGCTGGCCTCAAGCTCATAGAGATCTGCCTGGCTCTGCCTCCTAAGTGCCTGGATTAAAGGCGTGTGCCACCACCGCCGCCGCCACCACCACCACCTGGCTTACTTGAAGAATTTTTAAATCAATAATTGTAAACAATGTACAATCTGATTTATGTGAAAACACCTACCAACATTGTTTGCAGTATTAAAATAACTGGGCATTGGACCTGAAGAGATGGCTCAGTGGTTGAGAACACTTGTTGCTCTTGCTGGGGATCTGTGTTTGGTTTCCAGCATCCACACGGTGACTCACAAAACCAACTGAGCACCCCGTTGCAGGGGATATAATACCTTCTTATGGTCTCAGTGGGCAGCAGTCACACGTGGTTCACATACATACATTCAAGCAAAACACATGTCAAATAAACTGAATCTAAAAAAAAAAGAAAAAGAAAGCTGGGCATATTTGTAGTTAGAGCACGGCAGTAGGTTGAGGCAAGACAGGTGACTGAAAGAAGCCTCATCACCAGATGGAAGCTCAATCTTGAATAACAGAGGAAGGGGAGGGACAAATTAAAATACAAATTAAAAAATTAAATGCTCATGATATAGGTATACTTCAATGTTGCTTCAAGGATGGTTCCAGATACAGTAATGTCCTGATGAAACAAGTGAGAAATCTTGGTTTGCCAGCACATATTAAAGAGTTGATGTTTTACTGTAGTCAATTAAAGCACATGCCTTTGGAAAGGAAATATATATCTTCCTTAAAGACACTTTATTGTTAAACGGTCTACCACTCATCTGAGCCTGCAGCAAGTGAGGACCTCCTTCAGGGGTGATTGATGCCAGTGGTCATGATTGGCATCATGAAGGCCGAAGTAATTGTAGTCATTTCTTAGAATAACAATGGGATCTGCTGTGTGCATCAACTCTCCCTTTCACTAACAACTCTTCTGCACAACTGGCAGCATTTATCCCTAACAGGACTTCCTTCGTCACCACTGTCAATCCTCTGAAGGTGGCACTTCTGTCTAAATACTGTTGTCTTTTCACAGTGTTCACAACATCCTGTTTGCTTCTCTACCAAAAGTAAACCCTCATCACTTTTGTCATAAAACTGGAGCAGTTACATAGTCTCCAGGTTCCTCTTCTACCTGATGTTCCCTTGCTGTTTTTGCCTTGTCTCCAGCTACTTCCTCCATTACCACTGAAGTTGTGAATCCTATGAGGAGTGACAGGAATTTCCAAATCCATCATGAACGCCGGCAATAAACAGAAAATTAGCTATACCAGGTTTTGTTTATTTGGGGGTGGAGTGGTGATATGAGGTGTTAGAAAAATGGGTGCATTCTCTTCCCACTGAGTTTCAATACCTCAGGCTGCCCATGAACTCATGATGTAGCTGAAGCTTAACCCTTTGAACTTCTGATCCTCCTTTCTCTATTTCTGAAGTGTTAAGACAATACACTTGTTCTATCATGCTGAAATGTACTTTTTTCCCATGGTGTGTGTGTGTGTGTGTGTGTGTGGTGTAATTGAAAGGACCATGTAGCCAAACCAGGGCCATAACAGGCTCTCCTAGCAGCCCTGACATGGACCAGGCCTTAGTTTTGGTTCACTAGAACGGGCTGGAGCTGAGTAAACAATTCTCAGGAAAACCACAACTTAGGGGAAGCCAATCAACAGGTGCCCCCCAGCCTCCTCCTGGCTCAGCAGGTACCCTGAAGCCCCTTGTGCTGGCTCAGCAGATGCCCCCCCCCAGACTTGTGTTAGCTAAAGATAGCTTTCTTACCCTCTGGTCAACAAGCCCCTAGACACTAGACCCCACCACCACAACCGGCCCCTACCCACTATAGCCTCCCACCAACTCACTGCAGCCTCCCACCAATCAGCTCCCAGACTAATCTTTCCTCAACCAATCAGCACCAGGTTAATCCCTTCTCCCTGGAATTCCCCTAACTCTACTTAAAAGAAGCTTGTGACCCCCTCCCCCCTTCGGGGTCACTATTTGCCATCCCATCATGGTGGAAATAAACACTCTTGCTAAATTCATACATGACTGTTGGTCTTTCTTGGGGGCTTCTCTTGGATCATAACAGTGATATTTGTGTAAGTGTGTTCATGTGGATTTGTGTGAATATGTCCACATACATGTATGCAAGGTGGATTTGTGTGCAGGTACATGTGGAAATCAGAGATTGACACTGGGTGTCTCCCTCAATTGCACTCCACCTTAATTTTTGAGACACTGTTTCTCACTGAAACTGTAGTCCAGGATTCAGCTATTGTGGTCAGCAAGGTCCAGGGATCTTCCTGTTTTCACTCTTATAGCCCTGGGGTTATAGATGTGTGCCACCATGTCTGGCTTTTATATGGGCATTGGGTATCTAAACTCGAAAATGTCAAACTTACGCTTATAAAGCTAGTAGTCTATGAACTGAGCCATCTCCCCCGAGCCCCTGCATATATTCCTTAATAAGACTTGAATATAAATATTGCTTCTTGATGCACAGGTTTCAAAATTGATGTTATGCTAGCAGATGTGAAAAGAGTACTAATATTTTTATACTTTCTAATCAGAGCTCCCAGGTGACAGTTTCCAACAAGTACATTCTTGATAGAAGATTGGAATCTTTTACAAGCTATGTTGGAAGCAGGTATGTTGCCAACTAAGATTCCCTGCTTCACTGGTGGAGGAAAGTCAATTAGATTTAGTGTAATCTTAGTGGCACTGTGATTTTTCACAATGATAAATAGCACTGGTCTCAACTCAAAGTCATTACTTGTTGCATCCCATTATAAGAGAACTGGTGGGCCTTTCACTATTTTAAGCAGTAACTGACTTATCCTAACTATGGAAATCCTAGAAGACATCTTTTTCAGACTTAAGGCTGTTTTTGTCTACATTCAAAAGTCATTTAGTATAGTCACCTTCACACATTATCATTGTAAAAACTTCTGAACACACCAAAGCTGCAGTAACTGCCTGCAAGCAACCTTACAGCTGTCTCATATGTAGGGATCTTTTCCCTCAGCCTTAGGCAAAGACTCCATAAAGCTCTTCCTGCTCCTTATCTGAGATGACACCGCCCCAGGATGTCTCACAAAGCTGGAGTGACCTGTCTTCCTCCACTCAGGAATCCCAAATCCCTCTGTCCCAAAGTCCACCATCAAAGACCATATGTCTTCTCTCCTGCTCTCCCTCTATCCCACACTCCACAAAGCCCCACCTATCATGGACTCTCCAGCTGCTCCAACTAATCCCAAATCCCAGGACCAGCTTACACATGGCAGGGAAACATCTTTCAAACTAAAATGAGGCTAGCAATGAAATCCAAATAATTCAAATAAGTCTTGAATGGACAGCCTTGTGGTAGAATGGAGGACCTGCTGTTGCTGTTAGATGAGCTCATTGCTTCATTTTGTCATCTTCTGAACATGGTTTCCGATGAAAACATCTAGTGTCAAACTAGTCTTCTGAAGCCCCCTCATCATCCTTAGCCTTTAGATATTTTAAAAGAGTTAGAGATTTCCTCTTGATTAAGGCATTGGTTTAACTGAGAAGGCTACCCCTGGATTTTATTTTTTAATCCAGAAGGCTAGAACATTTTTATATCACCAATAAGGGTGTGTGACATTCCTCCTAACTTGTGTGTGTTCACTAGAATAGCACCTTCCTTCCAAGAACACTTCTTTGCATTCATAAACTGGTTAACTATTAGACTCAAGAGGTTGGTGCCAGTCTATTTCTATTTTCAATATGGCTTCTTCACAAAACTGAATCAAGTTTAGCTTTCGGTTTAAAATAAGAGGTATAAACTGGACATGACAGCACACATCTGTAATGCCAGCATTTAGGAAGCTAAAAAATAGAAAGATCATGAGATAAAGGCCAGCCTGGACTACATAATGCAACTGAAGTTAAATGAAGGGAGGCAGGGAAGAAGGAAGGATAAAAGAAAAGGAAAACAAAATGGGAGATAAGACAGAATAAACCTAAAAATGAGAAATGTGCAATATGGACAGTCAGTGTACCATGTACAAGCTACTGCTAGGCTACTAATATGCCTAATTTTAATATTATTCTGTCTCCTGTGAAAAGATGCCTGGGGAGAAGGAGAGGAAGCAGGAATGTTTCAAAATTCTAACAGCATTAACTGATAAAATTCACTATGTGACATGATCATATGTCGGGGAGTCCTAGGTCAATGGCAATAACATCATCCAAGATTACTGAACAAAGCTCACTACAATAATCTAAAAGATGAAAATACTGGGATAATTAACAAAAGGTGAGTTCGAATGATGAAATAAACACTTGATGTTGACAAAATAGGATAAATGGACTTGTTTGACACAAGCTTGCCAGGAGCCTTTGGTTTGCAAGAAATGCAGGACCTGCAAAATAAAGTGCAAAAAAATGAGGGTCCTGGGACCAGAGGCCACCTAGATCAAGTATTGTCAGTTACAAGATGGCACAATCTGCTCCTGTTTACACAGAAAGATTCATTGACTTAGAAAAAAGACAAACACATTCTGACGATGATGATGACGACAATAATGATGATGATGATGGTGATGTGCGTAACTGATAACAAGAAGAGATCATGAATTTGAGATGAAGTTGTGGGGTAAATGGGAGGAAGTAGAAAGAGTGGACTCAGAACTTATGTAAATACAATGCATTAAATTATCAAACAAATAAAAATTTTAAATTAAAAAATAGTGCAACTGCTGTCTCTACTATTGGTGATTATGTAATTTCTGCTTTGCATCTTTTCTGATGTTTGATACTTCCACATTATCTATTATTTTCATAATTTAGATGAAATATTTATTTACTGTTTTAGAAAAAAGCTGCATTAGTTATGATTCCTGATTATTTTTATATTAACCTGGAAAAATTAGACAATAGGTTCCCAAAAAAATCTCTGAAAAATATCAAAAAATTCATGTGACATGTTTATAACTCATGACTTCAATCTTTATAAAAGGAGTCTTAGGTTTCTAGTGTTGGAAAATAAGTTAGCATAAAGGGGAATTTTGTATGCATAAGTAATAAATTCAATTGATAAGAACAGCAAGTGATGCAAATTCTAAGAAGAGTTGAATAAATGTGGACATGTGAAGGAAACTACACTATAATTAAAGAGATGTGGACTTTTATGTTCTATTGTAGGAAGAAAGAAAAAGGGATAAATACATTTTATTGAGTAGATACTCCACAGCATGTTTTCATAAAGCTGTATTTTTACAAGAATGATAGAACTGCCCTGGCAACCATGTTGATTTGGTAGATTTGGGTTAAAAAGGCAGATCGGCAGGACACCTGTGTCTCAGTTGTGGAAGCAAGTGCACAAGGAGCCACCTGAGGAAAAGCTGTTGCTCCCTAGAGACCTGGCAGAATAGGAAAATAAACGACATTTCTCATTCTTCATAAAATAAATAAATATCATCTTCCTGTGGAAGACAGCTTAAAAATATAGACAAAGAAATGTAGACTTCACACAACAAAGGCCCCTAGTCTCACTGATACCCAGATTGAACTTACAGTACATGAGCGTGGGGAAACTGAGAGAAGGCTATGGCAGACACAGACACAGCCTTTGTTTGGAGTCTTGCTTTATTACTTAACATTTACTTGGTGTCTACTTTTTTTATGATACCGATGGGATGTGCTTCAGAATTAGCAGTGTGGACTCAGGTCCCACCACACTTCCCGCTTGTGTTCTTCAGCAGGTGTGTGTAGACACAAATTCATGTGTCCTGATTTTCTTGTCTTTAAGAAGGAGATAATGTCTGAATCTCCTTGTATGGTTGAGGTGATATTTTAACAGGGTTGTGCAGGTTCTGAACAGGGCAGACTTTTGGGAGACATTGACCATTGTGAAGATTGTTGATTTTGTTCTATAGAAAGCATAGTGATATGGTTATGGAGTGCTTTTTCATCACAATGGCCTTTCCTTATCTCTACAAATCCAGACCATGAGAATTTGTCACAGAAAATCAAAAAAGAAAGGGAGAGAAAAATTTGTTCAGAATACCATGCCTTATTAAAATTACTGTCAGCCTTTGGATTTCATGAACAAGTGACTTATTCTTATGTGTAAGATTCCCTAGAAATTTGTATACTCGGTAGAGACATATTTTGATGATGCAACAATTACATCCCTAAGAAAAATATTGGAGGGCACAATGTGTTATTCTCAGATGCCCTGCCCTGCCTTAACCTTGACAGTTTTGATAAAGATTAGGAAGCACTTACTGAAGAAACTGAGCACTTAGAAGTTAGAAGCAAGGGACTTCAGCAGGAGCTTATGGAAGTTCTAAATGTAAAAACTCATTTTTGAACAATGGAAGGCAAAAATAAATAGTCTTGGCTTGTTTAATATTTAGAAAAATCTCAGTAAGTGAATTTTTAAAGTTAAGTCAGATATAGTAGACTGTATGATATGCTGAAGTTGTTTAAAAGACTTCTGTTGCATGACAAAAGGGAATTCAGCTTACTGATCCAATTAAGGTAATTAAGAATATGACCTGGAAATTGGAAGATTATCTTGGAGGATACTACTGAGCTGATCTAATATCGTACATTCTTAGAAATCAAGGAACAGACAGAAGGGTCAGAGGGTAGAAAAAAAGCCTGGAACCCTTGGTGTTTGTTTTGGACACAGAATAAGACATGGCAAGCCAACCAAAATAAATAGTCACTATGAGCTATAAAACACCCAAGAAGAAATCCTCCTCGGAAATCTGGAAAAGACACAGTGCTGCTGATGTCACCACCTCAACACAGTCGGACTCATGGTGGAATTCTGACCACTGGACTGGTAAGACAGAAACATTTTACGGCAATGACTCCAGTAGGAGAAATTTAGTTCAGCACCACAGGTGACTAACTGAAGTTAAATTATGACTTAAGAAAACAGAAGACTCCTCTCTCCTGGACAAGGATGAGAATCATGACATCTGCCACATTCTCAGCCAGAGAGACCAAATGCATAGAGCTTAAGGGCAAAGCAGAAAACAAATAAATTTAGTTTGTGGACATACCATGAATAATTCTTGCTCATTTGCCTGGTTATAACAAATATGCTCTCACTAATTGCTTAGTTTAAGTTAGAATTGATTTACATCATGTGTGTCATTTGTAAAGCAAAGGGTTTTAATGACGAGGGCTATGATCCCAACAGCAAGGGTGCAGGTGACTCCACAAGGGTCTCTAAACACCATAGCTTTAGGAAGGAGGTGTGCCTTTTGTCCTAGCCAAGCGGATGTTTTTTCCAACAAATGTAATTCTTAAAAATCTCATTTCACCTAGGCTGGGCGGTGGTGGCGCACACCTTTAACCCCAGCACTCGGGAGGCAGAGCCAGGTGGATCTCTGTGAGTTCGAGGCCAGCCTGGGCTACCAAGTGAGTTCCAGGAAAGGTGCAAAGCTACACAGAGAAACCCTGTCTCAAAAAAAAAAAAAATCTCATTTCACTACTACTATAAGCAGCAGTATTTCTTTTTGTTGTTTCTTCTTTACATTTTTTAAAAAATGAGTTCTTTGAGAGTATCATACATGTCATTTTTTCTTAATAAAATGCTCACAAATATACATTGTTTTATACACCGAGAAAATGAGATTCAAAATGTTAAAGAATTTTTGAAGGTGAAAGTGAAATGCAAACTTCAGGTTTTCTGACACCAATGCTCTACTGTCATTTATTCATTCATGTTTATGACAACTTATTATATACTAAGCACTGTGGTATCAGCTTGTTAACATTTAATAAAGTCTTCTTATATGCAACAAAATATACACAATCCTTGCTCTATTATCGCTATTTTACAGATAATACACGGAAACTTCTTTGCAATCTTGTAAGTGGTAGTACAAGTGATCAAATCAGTTGGTCAAGATCTTGGTAGCCCTGGACCATCTTAGGTGCTGAATATACAATCTGAATAAGTATGCTCTCCCAGAGGTGATATTCTCATTAAAGATAGATGAAATAAAGCAATAATCATGGAGGACTAATGGTAGCAGGACTATGTAGGAAGAGTGCAAGATGACACACAGAAGCATAATAAGGTGTTCAAAAGTGTTCAAAGAATTTAAGAGTGATCTGATAGGGAAAATGGAAAAGGGGGGCTTCTTAGAGAGACAGAGAGAGGTAAATACAGAAGATCATGGAAGAGGGGAAAGTGAATAGCAGAATACAAGTGAGCTGATAGGAGAAATGGGAAAGGAGGACTTCTTTTTTTATTATTTTATTTTATAATTTAATTAATTTTACATATCAGCCATGGATTCCCCTGTCCTTCCTCTTCCCACCCTCCTGCCCCCATCCCACCCCCCAATCCCATCTCCTCCAGGGCAAGGACTCCCCTGGGGATTCAGCTCAGCCTGGTAGATTCAGTTGAGGCAGGTGAAAGGAGGACTTCTTAGGGAAGGAAGGTAAACATGGAGAAGGAAGGGGATACTTACAATGACAATATGGATGGTTGAAAGAGCCACACGGAGTCATACTATTAACTCTAACAAAACAATAAAACCTCTGTAATGCATTTAATTCAATGCAGAAATGTACATGCTTAGTCTTAATGAACGTTTTTCATCTGGGTTGATGGTGTTCCCTCCGAGGACCAAAGACTACCTAACCAAAACACCAATACCAGAGTTGTTAGCCAGGGATAGCTAAGAGACTCCCCCAAAATACAGACTACTGATGATCCTTGTGCTTACCCCTGTGAGGTGGAAGCAAGTCCATATTGCCGAAGAGACCATGTGCTTCTGAAACAAGGCCCAGAGAGCCCTGAGCTGGCGCTGACCTGAGTGCCCACCCCTTCCTGAGGACTATCTTTCCTGGTGTCAGAATACGAAATGCAGATTTACAAAGGAGGGAGGCAAAACACAGCCCTATCCAGCTGCGACTCACGCAAAACACAGCAAAGACCAGAACGGCACAACAACCCTGCAGGTGCAGCACACACAGGTACCTTGACAGAGACCAAAAGATTTCCACATGGACTGAAGAGCCACCAAACAACGTGGATAACATGCCTGGTACTGGAAACTTAGCTAATTACTGGTGAACTCATGAATTTTGGAGGAGAATCTACAACCACTAATTTACTAAATCGTCCTAATCCCTAACAACAATCTATAAACATTTGTTCTTATAGCCACAGATACATGTAATCTTCACCTCTCATCAAGGAAACTTCTTTTCACAACAGATGAAGAAATCAAAACCAATCAAAATGTGAAGCTGTGCAGCCCCATCCCAGTGAATACAGCTACAAAACATGTAGGCACCCAAGGCTCAGGGAAGGTTGACTAAGGGGATACAGAAAGATTAGAGGCAGGGAATCAGGTCACTTTCTGAGATTGTGTTTCCTGGTAACGTCAGACGCTACACTCATACAGTCTCAACAATAAGACTTACCAAATGTGAGCTGAACAAGGTTGACACCAATTCAGAACACAAGTTTACTTTGAACAATTTAAATAGGGTCAGGAGATTTCATCAAATGTAGATACTTATGAAGATGAAGATTTACAGAGAAAATCTATCTTTTAGATCATTCATTATAATTTACATTTAAAAGACATATAAACCAATACATTTACAACATGTATCATTACCTTTAATTTTCACACAAATGGCAGAGAACACAAATAAAAAACATTAGAAAGAGCCACCTTCAGTACTGTGGATGCCGTTCTTAGATGAACAGTTCTGATGAGGTATTCTAACCTAAGGATAAGGCTGCTTTATGCCTCTGAGCATGCTGACGCAGGGGAAGCACACAGTTTCTTTCATGCAGGATGAGAAGAAGTTTATTTTACCTAGCCATGCCTGCTGTCTGTCACATCACTGTAGAGAATTCCATATTTGTTAAACTTTATTTTTATTTTACAAATATGGTTGTCTGCAATGGTCTGTGTGCGGTGCTCTCAGAGGCCAGAAGAGGGGATCACATCCCTTCAAACTAGTGCTATAAGAGATGGTTAGCTACCAGGCTGTCTCTGGGAATGGAACCTGTGTCCTCAGGAACAGCACACAGTGCTCTTAACTTCTAAGCCATGTCTCTAGATGCTTTTTTATTTAAAATTTACTTTTATACATTTTTAAATAAAATGTATTACATCATTTTCCTTCTTGTTCTCTCTCCATTCCTTCACAAATTCTTCCCTTCCAATTTCTTCCTTGTTAAGCATGTGTGATTAAGTATGCAGAAATATATGAATAAAACCTGCTGAGTCCAGGAAAAAGAAAGAACATTTCAAATTGAGTGGAGAAAGCCTCAGCAAGGCCTCAGCTCTAAACATAGTAGTACTACAGGCAAATGACTGAAGCTGGGATCAGGAGAGGTGGCCTTCCCCACGGAAGAGCACAGCAATTCATTATCCAGTGCCAACTGGTCAGCCCGAAAAAGATACACATGGACTGAACATGTATTTAGAAATATATATGCATATACATCTACATATGCGCATGAAATAATACTTAGTGAGAAAAAAGGCCATGAATTTGAAAGACCGTGGGAAGGGGTACTTGGGAAGGTTTGGAGGGATTAAAGGGAAGGGAGAAATATTGTAATTAAATTATAAACTCAAAAATAAACAACAATAACTAAAATTTAAGAGTGAACCATAGAAATGCTTAGGAGCCAGAATGTGGAGTATGCTATATTTGGTGTGTAATTTTACCTATACTGTTTTTAATTTTAGCTATACTGTTCAAGAGATGTGCAGATATTCAGAATAACCATGAGGACATTTCTGAAAGATAATGGCATTTGACTCCATAGATTGAGTAGAGAAGACTCACCCATCATTGTAGGCAGGAATCACCACTCAGAGCCAATGCAGAACCAGATGGATAAGAAAAGGAATCTTGCTCCTTGATCTCAGCTCTTGGATTCTGCATCTTCACACACTAGAACTTACTCCATTTCCCATTGCAGGTACCAGATATTGAGCCTTAAGTTTCAGATCTGGCATTACTCGATCTCTTTCTCTGGTGCTCAAGCCTTCAGATGTAGAGGGAACTGCACTAGTGCTGGGCATATTATGAGACTTCCAAGACTCCAATATTACATGGGCAAATTCTCAGAATAAGTCACCTTTTATTAATGTCTATATTATATATATATATATATATATATATATATATATATATATGGAGAGAGAGAGAGAGAGAGAGAGAGAGAGAGAGAGAGAGAGAGAGAGAGAGAGTTTCTATTACTCTGAAGAACCATGACTAATACACTAACTAAGAAGACTTAGGGGTTAAAAAAACTTAGCCCTTTCCAGAAAATGAAATAAGGGCAGCGTGAATAAAGTTACAATTAAATTAAAATTAAAGAATGAGAATTGAGACAACATCAGATTGTTAATTTGTTTTCTATTTATCTAAGTATTGATCACAATGAAATTGCTTTACAAATAGAAATTGTTAACAGATCTTATTTCAGTAATGAATTATATGTGTCTAATAAACTAAATGACGTTCAATGTCCTCCTTTGTCTATTTGGAGGAGCAGCACGGATACTACAAAGCACAGCAGTACTATATGACATCTATTCCAGTGTTAGGCTCAAACTTGCACAGCATACCTGGCTACTAAAAGAGTCTGCTTAATGAATTCGCCCAGATTTACTGATTCATTTAGTCACTGGTAGAGCATGACAGACAACCGAACCCACCCTGTCATTTCCCTGTGTTACAAATCAATAATGTGATGCATGTTGTGTAAACTTTGTAAACACCCACAAGTGTATGTGTATGTCTAGAATATGTAATTAATGAAGTAGCAAATCCTATCCTCTCACACCTTAAAAAGGTGACATTTACTGCATATTTTGAAAGCTTACTTTACTTGATTAAATACTATAATCAAGTGATATCTCTCAGATGTTTTGTAAAAGACTCTTTAAGGTTCCATTCAACAATGGAAAATCATGCACATATAGGAGGTCTTCTTTTGTGAATTATTAAAAACAAATTCAAGAATAATTACTTATATCTACCAATAGTTAGATTGGATTATTAAATTCTGTACTCTGCCTTTCTATCATAATTTTAATGTAAAACACAAAATGGCACAAATCAATAAAATTAAATGCAACTAAAGTCCTAATATTGCATAAGGCATAAATTACTTTGTAAAATCTAACTTAAATAATGATGTACTTAAATTAGTATGATGACTGCTTTCCAGTCATCCTAGTTCCTAAAGATCATTGAAAGTGTTAAAAATGGAAGGATTAACCTAGCTCATGGAGTATGTTATGAATTGATTGCTTTCTGAAAATGAAACAGACTCTGAGTTCATATTATGGTAATTGCTCAAATTTATCTTCGTTTCCCATGAGCTTGGACAAGAAAACCAAAGGTGAGTTCTGTGAAGACAGGGATCTGTGAGGGTGGGACTGTAGAGGAGAAGTCTTTTGTTTCAGGATGATTTTAATGGATTCTTTACTGTTATTATTTTCCTGATTTTATTTTGTAATTTTGAGTGTATGAGTGTTTTGCCTATGTGAACACCACATGTGGGCAGCATATGAAACCTAAAGAGAATATTGGATCTCTTGGGGACTATAGTTACACATTGTTATGAGCCACCATAAGGGTGATGGGAATAGAACTAAGGTCTCTTTAAGAAAAGCAGTCAGTGTTCTTTTTGTTGTTGTTGCTGTTTGTTTTTTGTTTTGTTTTTAGAGAGAGGGTTTCTCTGTGTAGTTTTGGTGCCTGTCCTGGAACTCACTTTGTAGACCAGGCTGGCCTTGAACTCACAGAGATCTACCTGCCTCTGCCTCCCAAGTGCTGGGATTAAAGGCATGCGCCACCAACAACTGGTTGCAGTCAGTGTTCTTAACCACTGAGCCATCTCTCCAGGCCCAAGATGTTGCCAGTGTTAATGTACTTCATTTTCCTAAAGTGATAGTTATAAACTTTGTTGACTAATGGGTTTTCATGCATTAAAATTTTCTTGGAGCAATCTGTATTTTAAGATATGCAACCATATATATGAGTTCAGTGGTCTTTTGCAAATTTACCCTCTAGGAATACTACAGCCGGATGCTCCAGTGAAGGCTATAAAACATTTATTTAACAAGAATCTGAGCTGACAAAAATCCTTCAAATGGAACATTTTAATTAGGGTCTCACAATGAGACAAACTAAAAGCTCATTTTTCTTTCTTTTATTTTGTAAAGTAATTTGCATTTTGTGTTTAAAAATAGACAGTAAGTCTAAACTGGGGAAGGACAAACCTGATTTTTAAGTTACATGAATTTTGACAGCAGTAAATTCTTACAAAACCATGCATCTGCATTTAAACTGTGTTAACTGTTTTTATATACTCAGCAGCTGTAACAGAAATTGCTTTCATAAAGTCCACCTAGGAGCACAATTGATAGAAGAAAGCGACAGGATTCTGTGCCATTTTCTGACTTTCCTTCTTTAACTTTTTGCTTCTTTTTACTTATGAAAAATTATATATCTTCCTTGTAGAACAGATGCAGATATAAATCAAGCATGGTGGAAAGGAGGAACACAAAATTGGCATGGCTAGAAGTCAACCAGATCAAAAATTCTGCACTGCCTCTACTCACCCCGGTACAGATTCTCTCCCTAGGGCATTGATATTCTTACGGTGGGATTTGGGGGTGAGTATGTTTCTGAGAACAAGGCACCCCTTCCAGACCTCCAGCCTTGTACACATATATTTTCCTAGACTAGAGGTATACCTATTTACAAATATCACAATAAACCAGCCACCACACATAGCATATGACAAATCCTTCAAACCCCGCCTACTCACATTTAGTCCTCTGAGCTGTTGTTCACTGTCATTCAATGACCTCTCCGACTTAGTCAGGCTCTTCTAGCAGAGGTTACAAATTTCTGTCTATCCGATTAGCTCTGTTAGACTGTACATCTGGCCCAGAATATGGTGCTCTTTATACTAATTGGATATCTTAATACTATCAAGTTTTCCTAACCCCAGATTTGTTGTTCTGCTGCAGAAGATAAATGATCTGGTATATTTTCACCAGGCAAAAGAAATATATTTTCAAATGGAATAGGTCTTAATAACTAGTCAAGATCACTGCCCTTCTTCTTATCTCCCCAATTTGAGTCTTCATGCTCTAAATGTTTTCTATTTGCTCCTCCCTTCCTATCTGTGTGTGTGCCTGCATGCATATGCATATATGTGTGTATCTATACCTCAGATCACTATTCTTGTTATCCTAACCTGCATATTACTTGATTATGAAACCTCCAGGCTATGGGAACTTCCCAGGGCATTTGAATGTCATTTAATATTACCTTTGTCTCTATGGCTGTATCATTTTTAACCACAACTTCCTTGTGTTCCCAATTGAAGATTATCAGGTCAATCCTTCTCAAGATACCTATCATCCTTCCCAGTCCTCTCTTTGGCTGTTCTTCTGTTAATGTATTAAATATGAAATGACTAAAAGAGATCTGGCCAGAAGGGAAGCTATTAATGATTTGCCACCTTGCTAATTAATTCGTGAACAAACTAATGTGTCTCCACAATAACTCCTGTTCTTATCTTCCTTCTGGATAACTGGGTCTCTGCCCAGGATTTAGCACAGAAGGTCCTGAGAAGCATCAGAAGTTCTCTCATATGCTTTCCGAGTCCTGGGGTAAGTCAGGACTGTGTGATTGCCACTAATTCCTTCAGGCCTCTCCAGGCTTGCTTTCAGAGGCTAGAGGTTCATCTGCTCAATCTGTTTGATAAGCTCACCAGGGAAAAACATGTTTTTTCTTCCTCTCAGAAAGGAGAAACCTCATAGCTTTAAAGGCTGTAATCATATTTTTCCCAGTTTCCTTGAAAAGTTCAGAATCAAGCATGTGTTTCTTTTTAAACACCATTAAATAAAAACAATAGCAATAATTATGATATTGATTACTGTGTGTCGTGTACTAAGAGGGGTAACACATACATTTTTTCCTGTTGTACCCCTGAAGCCCAAGCCTGGTGTTATAACCCATATTTAGATAGGTGAAGGTATTGACTCCTAAACGGAAGGTTAAATATTGCCAAATGGGATTAGCAAGCAAAAATCTGAGTTGCTAAACCTAAGTTTAATGTCAGCATTTATAATGTCACTGGTGTTGCTCTACTTCAGCAAAATCTTTGACTTCATGCTTCTATACAAGGGGCGAATTCTCAGCCATGACACAGACGGGTCGGGAGCTCACGGGTCCTCACGGGTCCTCACCACTCCATGGGAACCGCTGGTCACTGATGGGCAGACGGGGAGCGGGGTCACTGGCAGCTAGTTACCCACTTATGAGTACACCAGGCCCCAGAGAATCGTTCCACACCCATGGCCATGCACATGGGTCTGGTGAAACTCAACGGGTCACAATCAAATCAAAATGACATGAACGAGGGTGAGGGACTTGAATGGAGGAGGAGGCTTGACACGGGTGAGAAAACGATAAAGGTGTGGATAAGAGGAAACAGGGTTCATTGCACACATGCATGAAGCTGTCAAATAACAAATATCATTAATAAGAAAGTGCACCAGAAATTAGTGGCTGATGGGAAATCTGAGAAGCAGAACCATTCTGGAAAACTCCTGATGATTTCCCTGAGGAGGAACAGACAAAGGACCCTATCATTGTTACCGAATATTCGGCTCACAAGGCTGTACTAACGGGGCTGCTCCTGGGCCAAGATTCAGACAATAGTGGAAGAAGGCCTCTGAAATAAAGCAGAATTACAGATGAAAACTGATGATGAAAGTGAGTGTGAAGAGGACAGATGTCAGGCTTTTCAAAAGCCAGCTTATTCCACACCGATTACAAAAATCAAAGGAATTCCATAATAGTGTATCAATCATAAGTTAACTCCACAACACACCTTTATAACTCACTTTTTCCCCCTACAGTTTTGGCTGCACATTTCTGAACTATTTTGTAATCATTTCATGACAATGATATTGACTATAGAAAGCAGAAGAAAAAAACTGTTTTCTTCACAATTGAAACTTGTGTTTTTTTTTTTTTTTTTTTTTTTTTTTTGGTTTTTTCGAGACAGGGTTTCTCTGCGTAGCTTTGCGCCTTTCCTGGAGCTCACTTGGTAGCCCAGGCTGGCCTCGAACTCACAAAGATCCGCCTGGCTCTGCCTCCCGAGTGCTGGGATTAAAGGCGTGCGCCACCACGCCCGGCCCTTGAAACTTGTGTTTTATTAAAAGTATAAAAGTTTTTAATTTTATTTTCACAACTCATAATGGAATATGTCATCTAAAATGCTGGGACTATTATAAAATTTGGGAAAATCTCTAGTTTCTTTCTTTCAACCACAGGCATACTCAGTATTTAGTTTATCATTACAATTTCACACACTTATAAGCAAAGAAGATTTATAAATTGTAGTTTGCACAATTCCAATGAAAATGCAAACAAAGATGTGGTGCGATTATAATTACATCTGATCCACTGTTTGGCTCATGTCAAGGACAAGAACATTGCCTAGAAAAGATCCCACTTAATCTGATAATCTGATCTGACATATTTA
Organism: Peromyscus maniculatus bairdii; assembly: GCF_049852395.1. Classification (NCBI taxonomy): domain Eukaryota; kingdom Metazoa; phylum Chordata; class Mammalia; order Rodentia; family Cricetidae; genus Peromyscus; species Peromyscus maniculatus. Next base: position 15,742,698 of record NC_134857.1, on the reverse strand, counting down.
ATGAAGTAACTTCTAACTTCACACAGCAAAATCTCCACAACCCACATGCTTCTCCTCTGAGACAGTTTAACATATGTTCATATAATGGATAAATATCTTGCACACATTTTGTGATCACAAAGGAATACTAACAATTTTCTAGAAGGCATGACAAAAATATCAACAAATATTATAATAGCTTAAAAATACATGAAAATTATAATGAGCTGCACACACATACACAATAAGCCGAATTTAATCTTACTCCCACTAGAAGTTCCACAAAACACAATTGGTCCCCAGTCTCTACAGCAACCCCCAAATGGAAGGAATTATGAAAAGAGAACTTAGAATGCACAAGACTTGTTTTAATTGATTTAGGTCAAATATCTAAGTTTTTTTTTCTATTTTTAAAAATAAAAGGAATACTGGGATCCTTCACATGAGAGTTTTAAATTAATCTTCATAAATCTCACAGTAAATCGAGACCTCCATAGTGTTATTTTATATAGTATAGGGGTCTACAGCTTGGTGCAAAGGGGCAGGAAATAATTTCTTAGTTCGGTTTTATAAAGAACTTGCTAACAAGGACAATACAATTTTTGAGTATAAGGATGAGATTAAGATAGAGTAAGGATTTCTGTGGGCCTCTTTAGCACTTTGTTTCTTCCTTTTTTCATGTGGTCTTCATTTACCATGGTCTCCTATTCCTTGTTCTCCCTCTCTGTTCTTGATCCAGGTGAAATCTCCTGCTCTCTTTCCCTCGACCCTCGCCACCCTCGCCGTTCATTGCTCCCACTCATGTCCAGGCTGTTCATGTAGATCTCATCCATTTCTCTGTCATTGGGTGATCCCCGTGTCTTTCTTGGGGTCCTGTTTTCCAGGTAGCCTCACTGGTGATGTGAGTAGCAGTCCAAAGACTGCTGGCAATGGCCGAGAGACAGCCGGGGCTGACCTACTCTGGTGATGGGATGGCCAAACACCCTAATTGTTGTGCCAGAAACCCCATCCAAGGACTGAGGAATCTGGATTCAGACATTCACAGCTAGGCCCGGGTGGAGCGCTGGGAGTCTAATTAGCGAGAAAGAGGAGGGTTCATATGAGCGAGAATTGTTGAGACCGGGGTTGGATAAAGCACAGGGACAAATAGCCAAACGAATGGAAACACATGAACTATGAACCAAAGGCTGAGGAGGCCCAACTGGATCAGGCCCTCTGAATAGGTGAGACAGTTGATTGGCTTGATCTGTTTGGGAGGCTTCTGGGTAGTGGTACCAGGTCCTGGGCTCACTGCATGAGATAGCTGTTTGAAACCTGGGACTTATGCAGGGATGCTTGGCTCAATCTGGGAGAGGGGACTGGACCTGCCTGGACTGAGTCTATCAGGTCGATCTCAGTCCTCGGGGGTGGCCTTGATCTGGAGGTGATGGGAATCGGGGGTGGGCTGGGGGGAGGGGGAGGGAGGCAGGAAGGGGGAGAACAGGGGAATCTGTGGTTGTTATATAGAACTGAATAGTATTGTAAAATAAAAGAAAAAAAAGAAAAAAGAAAAAAAAAAGAATTCTACCAGACTTTTGAAGAAGAAAAAAAAAAAAAGATGGAGTAAGGGACTATGCTGGTCTAGAACAGTGACAGTCATAAGTTCATTTCTAAGGTCCATGATGCCATGCGTTCCAGGAAGCTGGCTAGATTTCCAGCACCAGGCCCTGTTTCCTTCCTCTTGACTGAGCCTCACTGACATGTGAACATATAAGTACTACTTGCACCTTTCCATGTGTCTGGCCATAGTGGTAATTGTCGTGGTTTATAGATATTGCTACTGAGTAGTACTGTTTAATTGATTCCCTCTCTTAGCTCCTGGCATAGTATTTTCTAGAAACATGGAATCTAAACCACAGGAAAGAGGCTTTCAGGTCAGATGCATATGGCTCAGAGAACATCACAGAAGTCAGATAGATTGAAGAAGCCTAAATATGTTGAAGTCTACTGTGGAATAATGTCTTCTAGAAATGGCTGCAAAAACAAGACCAGGACAATAGAAATGTCTGTGGGCATACTAACATGGAACTGTGAATAGTTAATGGGATTCTGCCTGTAGGCAAAGAACTATGGGTAACTCTTAACTGTGGGGAGAAGGAGAATTAGCCTTCCCCTGGGATGAGTCTACTTACTGGTTGTCCAATACAGAGTGGTCAGCCTGAAACCACACACACAGCACCAACAAAAATGGACTATGAAGGTTCTCTATCATCTATCTAATCTATCTGTCTATCTATCTGTCTATCTATCTGTCTATCTATCTATCTATCTATCTATCTATCTATCTATCTATCTATCTATCTATCTATGTATCTATCTATCTATGTATCTATCTATCTATCTATCTATGCATATACATACATACATATATATGTAATGACTGTAATTAAAGAAGAAGAGGTTCCCAACTCAAGAGTTGCCTGTATGGAGGAGTTTAAAAGAGAGTTGCTGGGAGAAGTGGGAGAATGGAAAGGTAAGGGGGAAAGTGATATAATTTTCCTTCAATAAAAAACATTGAAAATAAAAATATCAAAATAAATATCTAAAACTTTGATGAATGAAATATTAAAAGAAAAAAATAGATGAGAAAAATGAACTGGCCTGTTTGAAACGAGGACTAGAGAATCAACAGCTTACATAGGGGCCTCTGATCACCCTCACAGATTTCAGCAAGATTTTAGAGGTTTGTGGAACTCTGCTTTATTCCACACACTAAGGTGTTCCCTAAGTTTGTAGTATTAATGTGAATATCTACATCCCAGCCTTGATCCTCTCAGAGAATCTCAAAGTAGACACTTGTGAATGATTTTGCCAGAGCTTCTTGAAGCTGGGCATGGAAACTCCAGAGCATAGACAGTATGACCTGCAGGACACACAACGCGATATCACAAGCCACAGGGCAAAGGTAGCAGAGCTTCCTGGTGTGGTTTTTACTTGATATTATATACAGCTGTGGTGATGTTTTATTTGTGCTGAAATGTGGTGATATTTTATTTGTACTTTAATAAATAAAGCTTGCCTGGAGATCAGAGGAATAGGAATAGCCATTATAAGTAAACAAAGAAGTCAGGCAGGCCATAATGGTAGCACATGCCTTTAATCCTATCACTTGGTAGGCAGGAATTTGTCTGGATCTCTGAGTTCAAGGCCACACTCGAAACTGCCAGGTCTGGTGGCACACGCCTTAAATTCCATCACTAGTTAACCATGGAGGTCTGGTTACAGACAGACAGGAAGTGACAGAGCTGGGCAGGAAGAGAAAGTGATGTAGCTGGACAGAGAGAGCAAATCAGATGGCAGAATAGCAAGGCATATAGGCATAGGTAGACAGGAAGTAACTCGCATTTGAAAGTTCCAAGTTGGCAAGGTAAGGTTAGCTGTCGCTTTCCCTATTTCCTGATCTCTCAGGCTTTCACCACTATATCTGGCTCCATGTTTTTTTATTTAATAAGACCATTCAGAAATTCATCTACAATAAGCAAAATTATTTTGTATTGAAATAAATGCAACCACAAATGCAATGCAACACAGATTTTTTTTAAATATAACATATATGGAACAGGGCCACAGCTCAGTGAGAAAAGGCACTTGCTGCCAACCTGAGGACCTGAGTTCTAGCCCATAGACCCACGCTGTGGAAGGACAGAATTCACATCACAAATTGTCCTCTGACATCCACACTCATGCTATGGCATTCATGTGATACACACACACACACACACACACACACACACACACACACACACTCCAAATATATAAATGTAAAAAGTCTTCATGCTTTCTAAAACAGTTCATCCAAACATAAGATAGTTAAGGTTAGGCCCCACATAGAGGAAGATATTTCACTCATCTCTGTAGTAACAAGAAGTAAGCCCTGTATTAAGTTAATTAGTTCCACTCTGGACAATATCTAGGGACAGGGTTTCTAAATCTGCTGCAGGATTGTGTATTGAGTACCCTACAGTCACTGGGAATTGTCCCTGTCCTTCCATTCTTATCTGCAAAGATGGAAATCAATCTAAGTGAGTTTTATTAAACACCTTCTGTGTTTCTGGCCTTTTAAAGGGCATTGTTGGGTAAAGATGAATGACTGAGTATGGGTTGCATTCATTCAGAGCATGCATGTTTGGAACGACAGCAGACAGATCAATGGCTAATCCCAAACAGCTATCAGATGGAGAAAGACAACGGGACTGTTTTGAAAGACTAAAATGAAGCTTGAATTTTCTGTGAAATAAAGTAATCGTAGAAATACAGAGAAATGTTTTCAATATTGACAATGAACACACACATATCATAATCTGAAAAGAAACATGTTTTCTGGTAATTATACTTTTAAAAGATCAGCATGCTTGAGAGCTAGAAAATAATTGTGAAATGTTGGTCAGAAAAGGACATCCACAAAATAATAATAATAAACACGGCTGTTCATTTATGACTTTTATCTTTTGCATTTAGTTTGGAAATTTCTTAGAATTTTATTTTGCTTATGGTTCCCACTTTTGGTTTCTTGCCGTCTACTTTATCTTTAGAGCTTGTAGCATATTTAACCATAGTTGCTTCAAATTGTACTACTTTAAATAATAGTGGAGTCCACAACAAGGACTAACAGGCATTGTTCTCAGGTGTTGGTCTTTCATCGGTAGGCTGCTGAGTAGAACTACTTGTGTCCTGAGTGCACTGTGTCTGATAGTTTAACATTTTGCTACTTTACGTTTATTTAAATAAAACATGTTCATAATCAGAAAGAAAGAAAATGACTAACTGGTAAACTGTATGTTTATGAGAAGCTAAAAGCTACTCATGAAATTAAAGCCTTAAATGAATTACTCTACAGGGGAGGATAAAATATTTTAATCCTCTTTTGCAAAGTATTTGTTTACTATTTTATTATTAAGCACTTCCTTCAATTTCTGCTTCAAAGTGTATTTGACAAAGATCACACCACACATTCATATGAAGTATTTGAAGGGATATTTTTGAGCTACTTTGTAAATACAAACAATTTAATAATTCAAAGACATTATTAAGATTGTGAGTGATTTTGTCATTTGATTTATTCTTGTGGGTAATCTAGTGGCTCAATTGTTCTCTTCCTTTTAGATATGATTGACATCCAAATGCTCCATATCACTTCTAACCAAAGAAAAGAAGTTGAAGTCAGATTTCTTATTTCCTAGTACCTTCCTGCAGTAAAATATCTAGCATAAAAGCATAATAAAACAAAATATCACCACAACATTTTTTATTATCCATGATGGTTTTCTTTTCAAATATAAGGAATTTGGGGAATGTTCTAATACATAATATGAACCAAATTAATGAAGACTATCAACCTGTGACTAAGGTATGTGTAACTGCATGCAAATTGCGGGACTCATTCTAAGATATTTGAAGTTCTGGCTTAGAACACTGTTGTTTGAATAAGAAAAAAAAACTGGCAAGATCAGTTAGAAAAGCAGCCAGTACAAGACAAAATCCAGAATTTAATACAGAGTAGTCAATAGCAAGTATGTGAATGTCAGACAGCCTAGTGAGAACTGTATGATTTGGGTGAATCTAAACCTCAGATTCCTCAGTGCTAATTTAGATTTAAAGACATACACACATTTTCTCCACACTTGTTGATTTCACAGCTCTCAAGAGTACATAAATACAGACCGGTAAGATGACTCAACAAGTGGAGGTGTTGTCCCTGAAGGCTGACAGCCTGAGCCTGAGCCCTAGAACACACGTGGTGGAAGGAGAGACCAGGACAAAGGTTTGATTCTCCTTAAGGCCTATTCCACGAGAGAGAACTCATGCCTAACCCTTGGGTGACCTGAGACTAGACAGCCCAGGGATCTAGGGTAAAACCAAATACTATTTTTTTAATTTAGCTGTAAAATAACTCCTAATAGCATTCCGCCATACTCATAGATCGGTGCCTAGCTCAGCCATCATCAGAGGAGCTTCCTCCTGGAGCATATGGGAACAAATACAGATTCCAACAGCCAGACATTATGCAAAGAACGAGAGACCTTGGAACATGCAGGAATAAATGGGAGGTCTTCATCAAATTCCTCCATTCAGAGCTCAGAGAACTCTGCAGAAGAGGAGGCAGAAACAGTGTGAGAGCCAGAGGGGATGGAAGACACCAATAAAACAAGGCCCTCTAACTCAACAGGATCAATACACACATGAACTCAGAAACTGGAGCAGCATGCACGGAGCCTGCACAGGTGGGGTCCTAGAGCTGTCCCAGAAGCTGTCTCCAACTGATAACCACTTGCAGATGAAAATTTCGTTTTCTCCGAGGGAGTCCCACTGGAGAAACAAACTCCTCTTATGGGTGAGTTGCTTCTACAGGCTGTGCTCTCCCAGTGTCCTCAGCCCTTTTGGCTTCTACTATTCCTCCTTCTTCCACTTTTTGCTGGGATTACAGGGGCTCACAGAGACTGAAGTGGTAATCAGGGAGTCTGCAAGTGTCTGCATTAGGTCCTATACATACATGTTATGGTTGTTGGCTTGGTGTTTTGGGGGGACTCCTGACAGTGTCCTCTCAGAACGGCTAAGAACAAGGGGCAGTTCATGCTAGCAATGATGTGTGAAGGGGAACACTCCTCCATTGTTGGTGGGTATGCAAACTTGTACAGCCACTGTGGAAATAAATATGGTGGTTACTCAGAAAACTGGGAATCAATCTACATCAAGACCCAGCTATACCACTCTTGGGCACATACCCAAAAGACGTTCCATCCTACTACAATGACACTTGCTCAACTGTGTTCATAGTGGATAGAAACTGGAAATAAGCCAGATGTTCCTCAAGTGAAGAATGGATAAAGAAAATGTGCTACATTTCACAATGGAGCATTACTCAGCTGTTAAAAACAATGACATCATGAAATTTTCAGACAAAATGGATGGAACTAGTAGAAATCATCCTGAGCAAGGCAATCCAGCCCAGAAAGACAAACACGATAAGTATTCACTTATAAGTGGATACTAGCTGATAAGGATAATCACACTACAATCCACAGACTCAGAGAGGCTAAGTAACAAGGAGGGCTTTAGGAGGGACACATGGATCTCCCTGGAAAGGGGAAACAGAATAGATCATGTGCAAGTGGACTGCAGGTTGTAATGACTGGAACAGGAGAGATCAGGTGGGAGAGGGAAGGACAGAGGAGAGAGCACATGGGGAGACAATTGGGGGGCATTTGGGGAGGTGATGTGGAAACCTAGTGCAATGGAAACTTCCTGGAACCTATGATGGTGACCCTAGTGAGGTCTCCTAGTAATGGAAGATACAAAACCTGAATCAGCCATCTTCTGTAACCAGGCAAGGCATCCAGTGGAGGGGCTGGGATACCAACTCAGACACAAAAACTTTGATCTGTTCTGCCTGCAGGATGTGCTGGGGCAATGATGACTCAGAAATTGTGGGAGTGGCCAACCCATGACAGGACAAAGTTGAGGCCCATGCCACTGAGAAGGAACCCATGCCCGACACTGCCAGGATGTCAGGATGCCAGAATCCAAATGATTATGGTCCAGAGACCTAGGATAGCACAGAGCAATAGTGACCAAAATAAGTAAATAAATAAATAAATAAATAAATAAATAAATAAATAAATAAATAAATAGCCCAGAGATCTCAGGTAGCACCAAATAATAGTGACCAAAATAAGTAAGCAAATAAATAAATAAATAAATAAATAAATAACCCAAAGACCTAGTGTACCACCAAATACTAGTGACATAAATAAATAAATAAATAAATGAAAAGGTCAATGAATTGATTACTAAATAATTCTTAATGATAGTCTGCTATACTCATAGATGGTGCCTGGCCCAATTTTCATCAGAGAGGCTTCCTCTAGCAGCACATGCAGAGACCCACAGCCAAGCATTAGACAGAGCTCACAAAATCCTGTGGGAGAGAGGGAGGAAGGATTGTAGAAGCCAGAGGAGTTGAGGACATCAGAACACAGACCACAGAATCAACTAACCTGGGCTCATTAGGGATCACAAAGACTGAAAAGGCAATCACAAATGGGTCTTCACTTGTTACTCTGCATACATGCTATGGTTGTTTTGTTTGGACTTCTAACAGTAGCAGTTTGGGTGTCTCTGACTCTTTTGCCTGCTCTGGAACCCTTTTCCTCATCCTTGGATTTTTTGCCCAGCCTTGATGTGAGGTTTGGGGCCTGGTCTTTTTTTTACTTTTTTATTTTTTAAATTTATTTATTAAATTTAATTTTACATATCAGCCATGGATTCCCTTGTTCTCCCCCCTCCCACCCTCCCACTCCCCACCCCTGCCTTCCCCCCAGCCCCCCCCCCCCATTCCCATCTCCTCCAGGGCAAAGCCTCCCCAGAGGATTGAGTTCAACCTGGTAGATTCAGTCCAGGCAGGTTCAGTCCCCTCCTGCCAGGCTGAGCCAAGTGTCACTGTATAAGCCTCAGGTTCCAAACTGCCAGTTCATGCACTGAGGAGAGGACCCTGTCCCACTGTCTGGATGCCTCCCAAGCAGATCAAGCTAATTAACTGTCTGATTTATCCAGAGGGCCTGATTCAGTTGGGGGCTCCTCAGCTATTGGTTCATAGTTCATGTGTTTCCTTTTGTTTGTATATTTGTCCCTGTGCTCTTTCCAACCTTGGTCTCAACAATTCTCGCTCATATAAACCCTCCTCTTTCTCACCAATTGGACTCCTGGAGCTCCACCTGGGGCCTGATCGTGGATCTCTGCATCCGGTTCCCTCAGTCATTGGATGGGGTTTCTAGCACGACAATTAGGATGTTTGGCCAGGTGGCCTTCAAATACTTCAGAGATCTATTCAGTGGGCCTGATCCAGTTGGGGGGCCCCTCAGCCTTTGGTTCATAGTTCATGTGTTTCCAATCGTTTGGCTATTTGTCCCTGTGCTTTATCCAACCTTGGTTTCAACAATTCTCGCTCATATAAACCCTTCTCTTTCTCGCTAATTGGACTCCCGGAGCTCCACCCAGGGCCTAGCCATGGATCTCTGCATCCAGATTCCTCAGTCCTTGGATGGAGTTTCTGGCATGACTATTAGGGTGTTTGGCCATCCCATCACCAGAGTAGGTCAGTTCCGGCTGTCTCTCGACCATTGCCAGCTGTCTATTGTGGGGCCTGGTCTTACTGTATCTTGTTGTGTCTTGTTTGATTGATGTCCCTGGGGGGCCTATGGTCTACTCTTTTCTCCAGGGGAGAAGGGGTGGGGACAGAGATCTGGGAGAGAAGGGAGGTGAAGGGAGATTGGAGTATTGGAGGGAGAAGAAGCTATGGTTGGGATGAGAGAAGAATAAAAAAATATATTAATAATAATAATAATAAAACAAATAAGAAAAGCAAAACAAAAAGGAGAGAGTAAGCTGCTAACCCAGCAGTGATGTCAAATAAAAAACACACTAATCTATCATTGGAATCTCCTTGTCTCATAGTGTCATGTCAGGGCTTGTATATGCATAATTTATATTTATATAAAATGTCAATAAATGTATTTTAATTTATATATGTGTGACTTTATATATGTCTGCACACAAACACACACATATATTTTTTATCACATATATAATATTTTATCCATAAATACGATGTTTTTACCCTACAGGTCCTTTGTGTATGTATTATGGCTTCCAGTGTAGTGCTTTTGTGGGCTTCCTGAGTGTGTGAACAAGCATGTCTCTATGTCTGTATCTGCTTCATGTTCTCTTTCTTGGGCTCTTTTCCTTCTGTTTGTTTTGTCTTATTCTAATTTAGTAGCTTTTGTTTTAGCTTATTATATTATATTTTATTTTATTATTATTCCTTAGGAGACTGTTTTCTATTGAGAGACAGAAAGGGAGTGGATGCAGGTGGGAGGGGAGGTAGGGAATACCCGGGAGGGAAACCCTGATCAGGATAATATTTGTGAGAACAAAATGTTATTATCTATAAGAGTAAAAAATAATTTAAAAAAAGGTTAATAATGTATCCTTCACTCACAGTTCTTGGAAAGAGCAAGCCACCAACATTTTTCTCTCAGAATTTTAGCTCTAAAGCTGTGAGTTGACTAATTTCTATCATTCAAACAACCCAATCAGTGTATTTGCTCTGGCACCTGTACCAAACTCATACTTTCCATATTCTGGCTATGTGGATGGCTATGTGATGATATGAGCACCATCATATCAGTCTGTTGCTACAGAATTTCAACAGCCAAAAAAGAAATACATACTCTGGGTCTCCCCTCATCCCCGAGTAAATGGCATCTGGATACCTACACCCCTTCTGGACCTTTTCTGATTATGTCTTGCAATAAGGTGGCCTACCTTCACTTTTACCTGCTTCAGTTAGGCTTTCTGTGACCCAGTTCTGGAAAACTTATTTATTGTTGATCATGACAGAAAAAATTACTGAGGCTCATTAGGTAAATGCTCAGGAAAGACAAATCAAGGTAATTTACATAAGTGCGTAATATCTATGAGAAAAGTTTACAGAAAGCCAGGGCTCAATAAATTGTGCATTTAAATATGATTTACTAAAACTATTTCAAATTATGCAAGGTGAAGATTTCAATGTTTGGATGGATTACAGCAACATAGATACTTATACATATATGGCAATTGTTTTTACTTAAATGTAAAATACAAGTTTGGAACATTGATTATAAAAGGCCTGTCTAAAATAAATCCTGCTTTGAACTTTCATTAAACAGAGCTGCTTCTGCACTCAGTGAAACATTCTCCTAAGAAAATAAAAGTTTGAATAATAAATGTACAAACATAGCAACCATGTTATTTCACTTGGATATTTCACCATGCTCGGGTTACTATGACTTTTAAATAAAGGAAGTAACTCCACTGATGTGTGAGTATGTGTATGATGTTGGACTTATAATTATTACTGCTTTACCATGCTGCTTTACATAATACAATTGCTTTACCACTGAACTATAAGTACTCTACTAACTTCTTTAATAATATTTTGTCAGTTCCATGATACACATATACCAATATAATATCAGTCATATATTTCTCTTTGTAAGACAGTTCTGGAACTTAAATTGTATTTTGATTTGTTTTTGAATCAAATTCTCACTGTAGGCACTGTGAATACACTGAATAACACAGACTGGCCTCACGCTCATGACAACCTCCTCCATCCTTGTCTTCGGGGCCTGCAGGTGTGAGCCATTACGTTTAGCTGTTTGGTTGCATTTTAAGTCATGCTTAAAGGTAGTCTGACATTTGCATCCCTTTCCTCTTTGTCTCATCATCTGCTTTTATGCACATCACTCTATGAGAACTAAACAGCTGTACACTGCACCATAAGTGCTTAATTACATATGTGTGGCTTTGCTTAATGGTATTTACATAATGGAGAAAGAATTTATTTTCTACTTTGCTATTTTATAAGTGGTGACTCTTCAAAATTAAATTGCTCATGAAAAACAGTAATGGTACATAAGAATTTCAAAGTGTGGGTGTGTTTTCTTAGTACTTAAGATGCTCAAATACCAAATTATCAATTTGCCTCTGACAAAGGGACAAAATTCTGAGACCCTTCTAGTTTTCATGAATATCCTATTAATTTTATTTATATATATAAGCATTGAAAAGCCTGTTATTGCTGTGGATATCGCTCTGTATAAATAAAATGCTGATTGGCCAGTAGATAGGCAGGAAGTATAAGCGGGACAAGCAGAGAAGAAAATTATGGGAACAGGAAGGCTGAGTCAGGAGACGCTGCCAGCAGCCACCATGAGTACCAACATGTAAGATACTGGTAAGCCATGAGCCATGTGGCAAGGTATAGATTTATAGAAATGGGTTAATTTAAGATCTAAGAACTAGATAGCTAGAAGCCTGAGCCATTAGGCCAAACAGTTTAAGTAATATAAGTGTCTGAGTGTTTATTTTATGAGTGGGCTGTGCGACTGCGGGGGCTTGGCAGGACCCAGAGAGAAGCTCTACAGCTACATGTTATATGTAATAGACAAATTATTTTAAACCAAACAGTAACTCCATTTGAGCATGTTACTAGAAATATATGAGGCTTCTGCCACTGAGAACACATATGTGTGCATTCACACATACAACAATGAAAATAAAGGTGATGAACAGATATGTATTCTCTTCTTTTAAGATTGTATAGGTTTGTTATTATTTTAAAGACAATATATCCTGTTGTGGATTCTTTAAATCTCAGTAAATACAATTACATTGAAAAGGAAATGAAAACAATGCTCACTATAAAAGCAACATGCAAAACAGTATGAGAAACAAATTAAATATTTATTATTCAAGCCTGCTCTGTTCATTTCTGCTTCTAGCATTTGAGCAATTTGCATATCCTTGCAAACTACACATTCTTAGAAGAAAGACTTGCTGAAGCCATTAGCGTGGCTGTGTGTCAAACAAGCAAATTACAAAAGAAAAATATACACAGAGAAAATAGCACAAATAGAAAAAGTATATTTTTACACAAATTAAATTTGCATTGAGTGAATGCTGTATCAGATAAAATTGGATGGCTATTATCCATGTGCTTCAACAGGATATTGTTCAGTGCATTATGAAAGTAAGAACTGGAACATAGTAACAAATGTGACCCTGGCCAGGGGAGTCAGCAATATTTTGTTTGCTTTGGTTTGGTTTGGTTTTTCTTTCCTTCTGTTGTATAGAAGCAGAAGTTGAATATATCAAACATTGACTCTGTTAGCATCCATGTTGGAAAAATGTAGAGTAGAAAAATGCCGAATTAAGAGATAGATTCTTATCTAATTAAACAGCCACTTTGTAAAACACTAGCATGTGAACTAATAAAATTTCAAATTCTTTCAAGAATGAGCACTAAAATATACAACCCCATGCTTAATAAACGATTACATTTACATATAGGGTTTGGTGTTGCTAGAGTTTTCCTGCCTTGCCCACGGTCAGGACAAATCTTTGTCCACCGCCAGTCCCACAGCCGCTCAGACCCAACCAAGTAAACACAGAGACTTATATTGCTTACAAACTGTATGGCCGTGGCAGGCTTCTTGCTAACTGTTCTTTTATCTTAAATTAATCCATTTCCATAAATCTAGACCTTGCCACATGGCTGGTGGCTTCCCGGTGACTTCACATGCTGCTGATCATGGCGGCGGCTGCAGCCAGTCCTTCTGCCTTCCTGTCCTTTTATTTCTCCTCTCTGTTAGTCCCGCCTATCCTTCCTGCCTAGCCACAGCCGATCAGGTTTTATTTATTGATCAATCAGAACAACTTGACATACAGACCATCCCCCAGTACAGCCAAGTGCAGACCATCACAGACACCTGCACTCAGGCCCATGGTCCTAATCATCCTCTATGCGGACCTGCTGGGTAACGCCACAAAGAACCCAAGAAGGGCTCCCACAGGACATACAGAACATCCCACAGCAGTTTGGAATGATTGTGTCAAGTTCTGTCACTTATTGTCTTGGGATTATGTTAAGTCTCCATCATGCTGTGTGTTTGGTGATCTGTCACTGGGAACAATGGGGTTTATTCTGGCTTGTTTACCAGATGACCATAAAGACTCAGTAATCTGATCATAGAGTGCCTACCAAAATACAAGAGGAAACCATAATACAGAATACAAAGAACACATGAATTACAATTGTCAAATCAGTGGGAAATCTTTGTATACACAAGATTAAATAACATTTAAGAAAAATTAACTCCGCACAGAAGGCTCTCCGAGGTCGATGAGGTGCTCTGGAAATGGAGGCTCAGCCTCCCACAGCCTGCCCCTCCTCCCTTCACTCTCCCGTGAGAAATTATCAGGAGTGCACCTGGGAGTTCTCAGTGTTGCCCTCTGTGAAATGGGGGTAGAAACTGTCCCCACACCATCCATTCCCACATCTCTCAAGACGCACTGCCCCAGCTCTTCAAATGCCTCCGGAGACAGTGTTCAGCTATCATCTCTAGACTTAGATCTCGGGGTATAGAGTCCCTATGCACAAGGTGATTCACACTTATAGGTCATTTCAGATTTCATGTTTTCAAATTTAAAAGGAACTAGTTGATTCAATATTTCACTAACCTCGTCTAAGAAGTGGTATCTATTTTTCAGTGTAGATTATAATTTAAAAAAAATTCTTAAGGAAGACTAATAAGCCAAAATTAAAATAAGAACATGGAAATTTCAAAAAGTAGGCTCAAGCTGATAAGTAACAATCCCTGAAATGTTAAATAAAAAAGCCTTCACAGGTATCTTAAGTTAATAAAATAGCATGAAGAATACATAAAGTTTATGGTTCCATTTCAACCAGTGACAATAATAATGAACTTCAATGAGCAAGTCTTGCTGAGACATTTGTCCTTAAACCAAGTAAGAAACAAAAGGCTGATGATCAGCATAATTTTAAAAAAAAGGAGTTTCCTCATTTATTTCCTTTTTTTCCTACTAGTATTCCAGGTAGTAAGGGGACAGGAAGAGTATGAATCTGTGATGTTAAGAGAATTTAGAATGCAGGCCAAATCAGATGATCAAAGAACATCGTAAATTTACATTATATAAATACATTAAAGATAAATTAGTCTGAGACTCACTTTTTATAGAAGTATTTCAGGAAAATACTAATATTTCAGAATCCTCTGTGCATACTTTTTCATCATAAATATTTTAGCATTGAATTTTTAAAAATTATAATTATAAAACAAATTTTCATCTTAGTCCCTTTTAAATCATTTTTTAAATTGTGTGTGTGTGTGTATGTGTGTGTGTGTGTGTGTGTGTGTGTGTGTGTGTGTGGCTTGTGTTCCTGCATGGATGCACATGCACACACAGGTGCCTGCAGAGGCCAGAGGAGGGCAAAAGATGCCAGGGAGATGGTGTCAAGGATGGTGTTAGTCTGTGAATGAGGCTGCTAGGAACCAAGTGCAGAGCCTTTGCAAGAGCACCAAGCCCTTAGCTGCTGGTCCATCTCTCCAGTCTGTTCAGCCCTTCTTGAGTCTATTTTATGTGTCCACTAAAGTATAAGAAAGTGAGTTTTATTGTGGCAACTCGAACATGCTCACATCTGCTCATTCCCATCCCCATGTTCATCCTCTCTCTTCCCATTCCCTCTTTACTCCTCCAAATACTTCTCTTTTACTTCTGTTACACACACACACACACACACACACACACACGTATGTATGTATGTATGTATGTATGTATGTATGTATGTATAGATTCCACATAAGAGAGAGACCATTATGAAATATTTGTTATTCTGAACTCATCTACAGTATTTAAAGACAATTTAAAGATTGTTAGAAGTAATGGATGATAACCAATTTTACGTTTTTTCCCTGAATCTCATACCATTTAATTACTTTTACTGTTTCCTATCCTCAGGACTTATCACCAGTTCACTTGTTTAATGTTTGTCTCAGCACCACTGAAAACACATCTGCAGCTTGTGTTTGCCCTTCATCCTCAACTCTTGGCAAAGATTTACACCAAGAGAAGGAGCAACAATTGTTCACTAAATGTGAGGGGAGACAGAAAGGAGTGGGTCATTCTCATGGTAACTTCCATCAAAACTGGTACATAAAAAACTGAGAATCCACTCTGTGTACAATAAAGCTGAATACATGAGAATGTTCTTTACCATGGTATAAGATGTTTAATAGGTGTGGCTTCAAACCATAAAACTGGAAATTTACAAGAAGAAATTTGAGAGAAGCCTGATCTTATCTTTGGAATGTCAATTGAAATATTTTTAACTATAGTTAAATATCCGTAGATAAAATTTTTCACTGGTGCCAAAGATAGGAATTTACGTGTCTATTTTATAACACCAATCACAACCCATCAGCGAAATTAGAAGTGTTGCAGTAGAAGTGTAGCACTTTTAGTGGCCTCTGAAACTGTCTTGCTAAAATTCATTAAATGTGTACTTCAAATATTATGAAGGGCTAGCATAAACACTATAGTATGATATATAAAATATTAAAATGTCATATATGTCTCAATTGTGAAAACACCACGCAGGCATGGTGCTGGAACAGTAGCTGAGAGCTCACATCTTATCCACGGCCAAAGGCAGAGAGAATTAACTAGGAATGGCATGAACCTATTGAAACCTCAAAGTCAATCCTAGTGACACACCTCCTTCAACAAGGCCATACCTCCTACTCCTTCCCAAACAGTTCCATCAACTGATGGTTTTGTATGTGTGTGTGTGTGTGTGTGTGTGTGTGTGGTGGGGGAGAGTATTCAAATTTGTATGCTTGTAAAGGTGAGTTTCATTCAAACCACTACAACATATATGGTAGGCTTTCCTTTTGCAAGTTCACTGTTAACTTCTCCATAATATAAATATTAACAAAAAAAATGTGGCTTTGGGGCTGGAGAGAGGGCTCAGAGGTTAAGAGCACCGACTGCTCTTCCAGAGGTCCTGAGTTCAATTCCCAGCAACCACATGGTGGCTTACAACCATCTGTAATGAGATCTGGCGCCCTCCTCTGTATACATAATAAATAAATAAATAAATAAATAAATAAATAAATAAATAAATAAATAAATAAATAAATAAATAAATAAATAAATCTTTTAAAAAAATGTGGCTTCTAGTGATCAAAATTTTAGTTTTCTAAGTATAAATCAGCAAGTGGAGAAAAAATACATATATAAACATAAGTAATCTCGATATCCCTCGCCTGCAGTATCTCTCTCTCAACAACTGGATTCCCTGAGCTCAGCACGGTGACTGGTCATGGATCTCTGTATCTGCCTCCATCTGTCACTAGACAAAGGCTCTATGGTGACAGCTAGGTTATTTGCTAGGTTGGTCACCAGAGTAGAGCAGTCCAGGTACCCTCTGGACCACTGCCAGCAGACCAAGGTGGGGTCAATCTTGTGGATTCCTGAGAGGCTCCCCAGCACCCTGCCTCTTCCTATTCCCATGATGTCCTCATCTATCATGGTATCTTCCTCCCTGCCCTCCCACTCTGTCCCTGTTCCAGCTCGACCCTCCCATTTCCCTATGTTCTCATCCCCCACTCCTCGCCCTCTGCCATTCCCCCCCCCCACCCAGTTCACTCATGTAGATCTCATCCACTTCTCCTTCACAGGGTCATCCATGTGTCCCTCCTTTTCCTGTTAGCTAGCCTCTCTGGAGCTGTGGGTTGCAGTGTGAGAGGACATGCAGAGATGACCGGCCACACTAGTGGAAGCCCATGAACTGTGGATTGGTGGCTGTGGAGCCTCCATGGGCCTGGACTAGACTCTCTGGATACAGAAGACAGTTGTTTGGCTCAAACTATTTGGGGGGCACCAAGGCAGGGGGATTGGAATCTGTCCCTGGTCAATGAGAAGGCTTCTGGAATCCGGTGCCTGTGGTATGATGCCTTCCACAGCCTTGGTGCAATAGGAAGGGGCTTGGACCTGCCTAGGCTCAGTGTGCTGGGCTCTGCTGACTCCCCATGGGAGACCTCGATTTGGCGGATGTGGGTTGCAGGGTGGCTTGGGAAAGAGGGCTGAGGGGTGGGAGGAGAGAGGAGGGGGATTTGTGGATAGTATGTGGAGTGAGTAGAAAATTTCTTAATAAAGAAAAATGAAAAATAAAATAAAATAAATATAAGTAATTTAAATTTAGTGCACAGACAGCCAGATATTTACAGTAATTTATTTCTCAACAACTCACTACACTTTTGTGTGAATAAAATAATGAAAGGGATGAGGAGATGAATTTGTAGGTAAGAGTGATTGCTGTGTGTGAGCCCTAAGTACCCACATATATGAGCTACCATCTCTAACCCAGAAGCAATCTCCAATTGACATCCCTTTACAAAGAAAAGATTAATTTTCTCCAGTGGAATCTCACTGGGTGTATTAACCGCATGTAAGAGTAGACCCCATCTCAGCAGCAGATCAACACAAAACAACTCAATGATATTTTTGGGCACTTTTTTTCTAACACAGCTTTGTTTGGGCATTTTTTATCTTACTGGTCTCTTTCTGACATACTGTGGTTTCCAGTTTTTAGTGTGTGTGTGTGTATGTGTGTGTGTGTGTGTGTGTGTGTGTGTGTGTGTGTGTGTGTGTTTATTGTGCTTGCTCTTTATTACTATGTTTTCCTTAATTTGTATTTGTTTGATTTTTTTTGTATGTGTATTTGTTTTCTTAAGAGAGAGCTGAATAAAGTAATGGAGTTAGGTTGGTGGGGAGATGGTGGAAAGAATCTCGGGAGAGTTGGGGAGGGGAAACTGTGATAGAATCCATTATATGAAAAAAATTATTTTTGATAAAAGACAATGAGGTAGAAAGTGATGGAGCATGATACTTACATGATGTTAGTCTGGCTACTAATTATACACATACACACATGTATACACTTATCACACACACACACACACACACACACACACGAAAGAAAAAATAAAATATTTTAACTCAAAATTTTAATTTTGATGTATGCTCTTCTAGGAATGGGTAATATCCAATATTTAACAGCCTCTACTGAGACCATGGTAAACTGATGTAACCTTAGCAAGTATATGGTTCCAGAAAAGAGCCATCCTCAGTCTCCACCCAATGACTATCCAGGGCTGTAAAAATCATTCATTTTCTTTTTTATTCTTTAACTATTCTCTGTCTCCCATCCCTGCTCTTCATTAGCAGAATTAAATTCATATGCTAAATATATGAGACTGAAATCGAATGCTGGGTTGGATTCCTGGAGGCAATACTTCTGATATCAATACCTCTATATGCAAAAAACTAATAAAGCAAAAAAGTTATTTCATTGACTGGGGTCTCATGGGACAGGAGGCAGTCACTTCCTGCATTAACCTGATCCACATATTTAAACATCTCATAAAGTCAGGGTTTTCTATGCACTGCACTTTGAAAGGTAGAACATGAACCAACTACCACAAAGCACAGGTTTTGTTTCTAAAGAGCTTGGACTTTCCTCATTTCCTAGGTTGCTCAGCAACTCTCATTGAGTTAACATAATTTATGTTAGACATTAGACATTTCTCAGCTTTATTATTTCGTATAAAAGAAAATCTTTGTTAAACAAAATAATTTCTTTGCACATTAAAGTAATAGCATTTTGAATTCAAGTATCTTCCAGCCCACACAAATCAAATCATATCCCCACTAACACAAAAGCGTCAGGTTAGATTGTATATTCTTGTGTCTTAAGTGATAAAATCTTTTAAAAAGTAATATGAATCTTCTCAAAACAACTGAAGTTTCTTAGATGGCATAGTTATTTGCATAAATCTCACATTATGAGAGAGCTAAGTAAGATAAAAATTAATTCAATATAATTTGTAATAATTCTTAGACCTCTACTTTTTAATTATGTGGAATATTGCTAAATTTGTAGGAAGGATATTTTGTGAAATAGACAAAAGTTTTGAATAGATTCACTCAGGAATATATTACACCTTAAAGGTACTCAGAACTATCAACTCATGACAGTATCTTTTGTTTAAAGGGCTTTCCACACACCATTCATGGTGCCTACTGTGTAGTATCTCTTGTAATTATCTTTGATTTGAAATGGTCAATAAGATATGCCATAATAGGACAGCATTAAATAATATGAAATAATCCAATTCTAGGTTAAGTTTACATACTAAGATTGATCTTTTAGTCTTCAGAAAGCCATGTTAATAATGGTTGAGAGACAGCCGGAACTGTCCTACTCTGGTGATGGGATGGCCAAACACCATAATAGTCGTGCCAGAAACCCCATCCAAGGACTGAGGAATCTGGATGCAGAGATCCATGGCTAGGCCCCAGATCTGGGAGTCTAATTAGCGAGAAAGAGGAGGGTTTCTATGAGTGAGAATTGTTGAAACCAAGGTTGGCTAAAACACAGGGACAAATAGCCAAACAAATGGAAACACATAAACTATGAACCAAAGGCTGAGGGGCCCCCAACTGGATCAGGCCCTCTGAATAGGTGAGACAGTTGATTGGCTTGATCTGTTTGGGAGACATCTAGGCAGTGGGACCAGGTCCTGTGCTCATTGCATGAGTTAGCTGTTTGAAACCTGGGGCTTATGCAGGGATGCTTGGCTCAGTCTGGGAGGAGGGGACTGGACCTGCCTGGACTGAGTCTACCAGGTCGATCTCAGTCCTTGGGGGAGACCTTGATCTGGAGGAGGTGGGAATGGGGGGTGGGCTGGGGGGAAGGGGAGGGGGGCAAGAGGGGGGCAGGAGAGGGGAGAACAAGGGAATCCGTGGCTAATATGTAGAACTGAGTGGTACTGTAAAATAAAATAAAAGAAAAAAACACAAAAACAAACAAACAAAAAATAATAAACATTTCAATCACATACACACATGCACATGATACATCATATATACACATATATGATAAAAATACTAACTGAATAACATAAATAACCATATAACATTTATAATTTATGTGACAAATTATATCAATACAAATACCATTCTTATTTCATATAAAGTAACTCAAAAAAACATACAGGTATTGCTCATCAATGTCAATTGCCACTCTGTTCACAGTAGCTAGGAAAAAGAAATGACCTGCAGCTGATGAATAGACAATGAAGATATGCTACATATACACAATGGAATACTTCTCAGCTATAAAAAAGGAAGACGCTGTGAAATTTGTGGATAAATAGCCATTGTACTCATGAAAGAAGCAGAGATGGAGAGAGACTGTCACAGAAAGGTGAAACTGGAGTAGCTGCTGAGATGAACAGATCCAGCCCAAACTGACATGTCTACAGCACAACTCCTCCATCTAAAGTTTGGGAACACTGCAGAAGAGGGGTGCAAAGATTGCAAGAAAACCGAGGCATCTGCTGCAAGATCGTACCTCCTGATAAAATCTAGGACATCTCCAAAATATGACTGCCTAAACAAGACCTGGACAATTACAACACCAGTTGGCATTCTAACATGGATGGGTAATCCCACAGGGCGTTGTCCTAGATGAAGAGCTACACACAAGTAACGACTTCTGAGAGAGCGAGAATTAGTCTGTCCCAGGAATCAGCACCTAAGTGGTTACCTAACACCAAATGGTCACCTCTAAAATCATAAATATACAAACAAACAACATTAAATTCACTTAGCAAGATGTATCTCTCTGTCTCTCTGCTTCTCTCTCTCTCTCGTGTGTGTGTGTGTGTGTGTGTGTGTGTGTAAAACAATAGTAATTAAAAAGAGGCTATGAATTTGAGAAAAAATGATGGAAGACATGAGGGACTAAAGGGGGAACAAAGAGAAAGGAAAGATTTAATATTTCAATGAAAATTATTTTATTTAACCGTGCAGTGGTGGAGCACGTCTTTAATCCCAGCACTTGGGAGGCAGATGCAGGAGGCTCTCTGAGTTTGAGACCAGAGTAAGTTCCATGTCAGTCAGGACTACACAGAAAAATCATATCTCAAAAACCAACCAAACAAAAATATTTCATTTAAAAAATAGATGCTAAAACTTAAAATTAAAATGGAAAAATGTGTAGACAGAGAGGAGGTTTAAGATTGACAACTCAAATGAACATTTTATCTAGTCTTGCTTCTACTACTCAGAAGTATGGAGCCAAACTCAATAGCATCTTGTTTATAAAAGGATCCATTTGACTTTTGGTTTTGTTTTTAATTTTCTAAATTTATTTATTATTTAAGAATTTCACACATTATATACTTAACACATTATTTCCCAACTCCCAACTCCTTCCAGAACCCTTTACCTTCTCTACCTACCCAACTTCATTTTCTTTCCAACAAAACAAGAACAAAAAAGCCACTAAAAACATGGAGTCCAATTTATGATGGCCAACTACTCCCAAGCATTGTTCCTGCCATGGCCACTGATATACCCAGTGTCATTCCATGGAAGAATACTGGCTTTCCGTCTCAAAGCTATTTACTTTTTAATACTTTTTACGTATTTACTTATTACTTTTTAAATGAGTAAATTTATGACAAGCTAATAACATTCCTACTGGCTCTGTCTCACTGGTGGGGTTTTATGCAGGCACACCCCCAAGCCTGACTTGTTTCCATTTTTCAGACTCTAAGTGGTTGTCAAGAAGAACAGATCACAGATAAAAACAACAGGTTTGGGTGTCACATAAATGTATAATGTAATGCCATGCTAATAACTGTTGGAAACTCTAAGTTATTGAGAAATAGAATTGTACAATGGGTAAAGCCAGCTTGCTTTTATAGATTTTTATTTAGTATTGGGGAACATGCATGCATGCCACAAGATTCACACGGAGGAAAGAGATCGATTTCTGGGAAGCAGTTCTCTCCTTCTACCATGCTGGTCTCAGGAATTGAGTTCAGATTGTTAGCTTGGTGGCAAGCTGCTTTACTCACTGAGATGTCTCACTGGCCCCAGATTTCTTTGTAAGCAATTAGAAGTCAGAAAAAGAGAAAAGATTGGAAGAATTATTAAGGATAAAAGTTGAATGATATACAGACCATATACTACATTCATAGTTACATACCAGGTGGGGTTTGTAAATAAGACATGAGGACAGTGGTTACAAGGGGCAGTGCTATCCTCGCATACCAGTGTGAGTAAAAATGGATCAAACACAAGGCAAGAGGATTGCTATTAAGATGGAAAATCAACCATCTCTCTGAGCAGAATACATAAGAATCATATCACAGAAGCCAAAGTGATAAATCAAAAACCCATTATAAACAGTAGAAAATGAATATTGGTAGATAGTCTTTTCCTTTTACTTTGGCATTGAAATTAGACAGGGGCAGATAGAATGACTGTGACAAATAGACTGTTAGGCAACAAACTGCACAGCCTTAACTAGTTTAAATATAGTATCTGGGGTAATGAACAAAGAATTTATGTGCTCTGCCATAGAAATGTAGACATAAAAAGGCACCACACATCATCCATTCAACAAATATTTGTTAAACATTTTCTGTGTGGAAGGCACAAGATATTACAATGAAGAGAACAAAGACTTTCGTTCTCTATGGAACTTGCAAAATCAAGCATACTCTTTAATTTTTTTAATTCCTAAAGGATATAAATTAGATATATAAGATATGAAATATTCATAATATTAAAAGAAATTTAAGATAGACTCAAAACTTTTATGCCTAAATTCGGCTACAGTATTTGGTCATAGGAATGCTATATTAATAATAAACTCTGGAGATTGTTGTAAATGTTCTTGTCAAAGCCACTTTGGGTTCTTTTAATAAAACATAAGTTTGTTGGGCTTATAGAAAATAGAAACTTTTCTCCTAATTCTAGAGACATGGAAGATGGAGGTCACAGCTCCTGCAGAGTCGGTGTGATCTGGCCTGTTTCTTGACTCACAGATTGCTCCTTCTTCCTGGTGTCTTTACAGTCTCAGTGAGAAGAAAGAGTCTGGATCTCCATTTATAAAGTCACTGAGTTAATGCCCCAGAGCTGTCAAAGGTTGTTTCTGAGGATGTACTTCCCAATAGAATTATGCTAGGGCTTGATTTCAGTGTGGGGATCTTGGAGAATATAAACTATACAATCATGGAAGTTATGAAGTAAAGGACAGACAAGAATGGAGAATGTGACCTAAGACAGGGTTCTGGGATCCCGAGTCTGGCATGGATATTTGCTGCACTCTGTGGATTTTCAATGGAAAGAATTCAAAGTGCTGTATAAAACTTGATTAAGTAACTGTGATGGTTTGAACAGGTATGGCCCCCATAGATTCATAAGTTTGAATGCTTGACCCATAGGGTGTACACTATTAGGAGGAGTGGCCTTTTTGGTGTGGCCTTGCTGGAGGAAGTGTGTCACCGTGGGAGCAGGCTTTGAGGTCTCAGAAGTTCAACACAGTCTCTCCCTACTTCCTGAGGATCAAGATGTAGAACCCTCAGCTTCTTCTCCAGCACCGTGTCTGCCCACATGTTACCTTCTGTGACAATAATGGATTAAACCTCTGAAACTATAAGCCAGACCCAATTAAGTGTTTTCCTTTATAAGAATTGCCTGCTGTGGTCATGGTGTTCTTCACAGTAATAGAAATCCTAAGACAATAACACTTTGAAAATGTCTATGAGATGCAGTGGTATCTATATGACTTTGAGATGCAGTGTCTGCCTATATGAGCTACAGTGGTGTAATAATTCCTCTCAATGAGCCTTCTCTTTAATAATTACTCTGTTCTGCAGTAACTATTCTAAACTTCCCAAGCATAGGAAACAAGATGTGCAGTCAACATGTAGAAGCAAATTTACTCTATATCTTTACAGTGCTTTTGTTCTTTGTAAATATATTTCACCAACTCAAAAGGGAATATATAAAAATATACAATACTCTACAAAATACAAAACTATAGTAAAAACTATAAATATTGTATAACATAAAATGGCCAACATTATCTCAGTTTTAAAAATTACTTTGAGCTATGAATAAATTATATATATAAATAAATAAAACACATGGGTGTAGAAAAATATTTCTAAAACACAAAACATGTAATGGAGAGAAGGGGAAGAAACCATATCAGATGATGAAGCACATCTGTTATATGTTATTTTCTCCAAAGAATCAGTTTCCTCTTAGTTCTGGTGTTTCTGTCCACAGATTACTGGCTAGTGATACTACAAATGAGCAGATGCAGATTAATGAAAACACACAGTTTCTTATAACGGCGATGATGTTCCCAGCAGAAGATATAATAACTCCAAGCAGTTACCTAGTATAAGGATGTGGTGATATTGTGTTACCCGATATATTGTGTTGCTTAATAAACTTATCTGGCGTCAGAGAACAGAACAGCCACTAGGTAGACATGGAGGACAGAAAATAGTGGCACACACGCCTTTAATCCTAGCATTCTGGAGGCAGAGATCCATCTGAATCTCTGAGTTCAAAGCCACACTGGAAACAGTCAGGCATGGTGGGTGACACATGCCTTTAATCCCAGGAAGTGATGGCAGGAAGCAAAAAGGTATATAAGGTGTGAGGACCAGGAACGAGGCTGGTTAATCTTTTAGGCTTTTAGCAGCAGTTCAGCTGAGATTCATTCTGGATGAGGACTCAGAGGCTTCCAGTCTGAGGAAACAAGATCAGCTGAGGAACTGGCAAGGTGAGGTAGCTGTGGCTTGTTCTGTCTCTCTGGTGCTGTGGGATGGTCTGTATGTCAAATTATTCTGATTGGTCAATAAATAAAACACTGATTGGCCAGTGGCTAGGCAGGAAGTATATGCGGGACTAACAGAGAGGAGAAAAGAAAGAACAGGAAGGCAGAAGGAGTCACTGCCAGCCACCGCCATGACAAGAAGCATGTGAAGATGCCGGTAAGCCACAAGCCATGTGGCAAGGTATAGATTTATGGAAATGGATTAATTTAAGCTATAAGAACAGTTAGCAAGAAGCCTGCCACGGCCATACAGTTTGTAAGCAATATAAATTTCTGTGTTTACTTGGTTGGGTCTGAGCAGCTCTGGGACTGGCGGATGACAGAGATTTGTCCTGACTGTGGGCAAGGCAGGAAAACTCTAGCTACACTCTGGTCTTTCAGCGTTTACCCCAATACCTGGCTCTGAGTTTGTTTTTATTAATGAGACCTTTTAAGATTCGTGCTACATAAGGATTTGTTACAATCTCTCTAATTAAGACAGTCCATTTGTGAAGCTTGGTTTTATGTACAACATTGAAGGTACTCTAACTCCTTGTTGGACTTAGAGGATTGATTTACTCTCAATCACTGTTCTACATATTTTTGCCTTTTATATTTCTCAGAATATTCTGAAAATGATGAGGAAGTCTGTTAGGATTACAATCTGAATTATCTATCAAATGTGTAGGAGATGAGTGCTACAGACTGCAGTGAACAGAGTTGGGGCTTTGGGGAAGTGACTGGATCATAAGGGCTTTAGCCTCATCAGTAGTACAGTCCATAGAAAAATTTACAGCTAACTGGACTATCAGAAGGTAATATAATCTGCCAGAGGCAGAACAAAGTCTTCAGGGGTTAGACCCACACCCCTATCTCATACTCGTCTTTCTCTCCTTCTGCTTCCTGTTCTCTATGGAGTGGGCTGCTTCTACCTACTCCATTCTCATGGCCATGATCTGATTCCTTATCACAGACCCAGAAATAGTAAAGCTACATTAATGTGGGCTGAAACAAAACAAATATCCCCCTAAGTTGACTTTTTCAGTCATTTTCTCCTGTGGTGAAACCCTAAAACCAAGCCCTATAATTCAGACTGAAAGTCGGCGTCACCACCTCGTTACCAAACATACTGGAGGTCTGTGTTTGGTTTACCTCAAATTGATAATATCACAAACACAATAATGGTATAAACTCACTTGTCTTATTGTTCTCTGTATGGGGAAGAAATTGTTCTCCTTAAATTTGTTTTGAACTTCTAGGCTCAGTACTCAGAGCATGATTACATTTGGAGAGAGTTTATCTGTAAATACTTGCATAGTTCTGAGTAAGTGTTCAGAAATTTGAAATATCCTCCCCACAGGATGTTTAGGGAAGAGTCTTTTTACCAATCATGACCTGTTCTGAATTCATTCTCAGAGAAATTAGCAAAATTACCCTAGTTTGGTGGTTTTTTCTTTAGATTTTTTTGTGTTTTAAGAGAGAAAGAAAGACCAACATCTGTTTGTGTTTACAGTCTGTCCATCACACATCAGACCTCAACATTCTGAAGCAAATCCAGACTCACTAGCCTGCATCTTAACCACGTATATACCCTGCTTTGTTCTAGTTTTCAATTCTGGTGGAGACAAATACTTAAATGTAAAAGTTACTAGAAAGCATGTGAAGTTGCAATTTCTATACAATGTATCAACATGTAAGCTGATCAATGATTTTATGGAGCCTAGATAATTTATTCCCTATTCTTACTAATATTTCTCTCTCCATTTATTTCAAAAAGTCCAGGCTTCAAAAATATAGTTAAGTCCAATTTTCAACATGAAATGAAGACTCATAAGTACTTTTGTCCAATAATTCTTAGTTTGCAATTTTGTTTAGTGAGCTATTTCTGAATTACCTGAACTGAGAAAGCAAGAAGTTATTTTAAATTATTTAGATCATGTGAGTTTTCCAGTACAGTTTATCTATTCATTTGCACTGGTTGCCTTTTTAAGCATACTTTTACTTTACTGCTAGCACAACAATTGGAATAACAGTACTTTCCCTTCACTAATGAGTGCATTTTTATTGTGTCTGCTTTTTTAAGGCTGCCTCAGTGTGACAATTTTGCTCATGAGAACCTGTAATGAGTAATGTTAATGCAGTTGTGATTCTCAGATCAGAGAATGTGGGGCCTCCCCTGAGCTGTCAGTATTCTCATCTTCATTCACATGAAAAACAGCCCACATTTTCAGGAGCTTCTCAGCAATGGAAGGAAATTAGATTGATCAGGGACAAACCTAGATAAGCAGTCAAATAATTGCACAAGACAATAAATCAAGACACACTGAAAGCCAGCACATGATTAACTGTGTGAACAAGGAGTGTAGACACTAACGCCTGTGTCACACAGTAGGATCATTTAGACATCCAGAGTTAGAGTTATTCATTGAGGAGGTCTCTGTGACTGTACAGTCAGCAGAGTGACAAGCTGTGATAGGAAGGAGTACAGTGCAGTTCAGCACTGCCCAGGAGACAGTGTTGCTTCAGCCTTTGGGAGTCTGACTTGAGTAGTTTATTTCAGGTATATTCAAGCACAGCACACTTTGGAAAGAAGTGTTTTGGTAATAATTAACTCAACCCTGCATGTGTGTGAATGTATAAGTACAGGTGGGTACACACTTGGCATAAGCATCTGGAGGCAAAGTATTGATAATGAGTGTCTTCCTTTTCAAGGCTCTCTCACTGAAAACACTGTTCATCAAGTTGTTAGACTCCCTGGCTAATAATTTCCACTTCCACCTGTCTCTACCTAGTGCTTCCCGCTGTTGCTGTTACTGATGTGTCTGTGAGATCGGCACTTTATGTGGGTGCTGGGAAACAAACTCAGGTCCCCTTGCTTGTCAGAGACACCCCCCTAGGCACTGTCCCATCGTATTAAACCTACTGAGATCTTTGATAATTTTAAATCTTTACAATTCAATTTTACATATGATTTTTCCTAGTCTGTAAATTTATTTTTCCCTAAATTTCACATCCATCATCAGCAAAACATAGCCAAAAAGAAAAAAAAAGGAACATAAAATATTTCTTAAATGACAGAGCTAAGAAAACAACCTCAATCTACTTATTGGGGACAAAGGAAGTTCTGATAGGAGACTTCCAGTCTGTTAATCATCCTTCCAATGCAGTAGTAAAGGTATCATTTTCTTGTTTTAAAAGCTTTTCTCTAAGAGAGATATCATGCAAAAATAATCAGATGGCAGCTTGATGCTAATTAAATAGTGTCTGGACAGTGTCCTGGCCTATTGGTACCAGCTAACTAACCACATTGCTATAAAGATAATGCAGCTAATCAGTAATCCCTGTGCCATACACAATCCCCAACTGTGACTATGCATTAAATAAGAAAAGGGATAGTAACTGAGAACAGCCTGCAGTAATCCACTTGAACCACAGTGGTAAAGAGGTAAGAAGAGGAAAACATAGCTCAGAAATGGAGTACTCTCACAAACTTTAAAGCAAAAATTCACATTTGGAACCCATTTAAAAGTTGTAAGTATTTAGATGTCATGGCAAAGCCTTCAAATAACATAAAAATAATAAATATACCAAGAAATCAACATGGATATAATTTTCATTTTCTTTTCTCACAGCCTGCATCCTAGTAGCAAATCTGTTAAATTGTAATGCTATAAAGAGTAGTCATGGACGCACAGGGCCAACATGGCGCCTGGATAGAACATGTCAGACTCCGTAATTCTACAAAGAATCCTATAAAAGAAGAAAATGGAGTCTACCATCTTGACAAAGGAAAACTGGAAACGTGACAAAAGCAAATGGTGCTTATTTACATAATGAGCTGCCCATAACATTTCTAATACACACGCATCTTGCAGCTTCTTCCAATTTGTAGAGGTCGAGCAGAGGACTACTGTGCTGAGAATGCAGAGAACCACAGAGAACCACAGAGGCAGGGCAGTCTGATGAGTGGTGTAGAAGGAAGATCATAAAGCAACAATTTATCTGAGCATTCAGGATAAACAGTAAATACCTGCAAACAGCCTTTTCATCTCTGAAACACACTTTAAATAGCAAGAGAAAATGTGTTTTCCCTCACGTTCTAATTCTGTGTAAACATTACGCAATTAATCCTAGTAACACCCTGGTGAGTGTGAATAGGTGTTTTGAATGATCTTCAAATAAATGTAACTGATGTTAATGGTGTATATTTATTTCCACAACATATTTTTTCCCTTGGAGCTTTGGAGTTTTGTACTATTTTGCAATAGTTTAACTCACATTAATCATTACAATTTCTCTATGAGGCATAGAAAATTATCATTATAAGTATGATTGAAAATTTTCAAATGAGGAAGGAATTTTATTGTTCTTAAATCACTCATTTCAGAATCATTCATATTGGGTGCTAACTAAAATAATACTGTGCTTTTTTTTTCTTTGCAGGACTAAAACCTAACTAGAAATTAAACTCTAAATTCTGAGATTGGAGCTGTAGCTCAGTTATTAATCCCTCATATCTTACAAACAGGTAATTTTTAGCTATACTCTGTAATCCGAGGAGTCAGAAGCTGGAGGCAGGAGAATCAAAAGTTGAATACCATCTTCATCTATACATTAGACTAGCATTGATTACATGATATGATACCATGTCTCAAAATCATTCAATCAATCATTCAAGTCTAAAGTTTTATGATTAGAATGAAGGAAATTAGAAGCAATTGATATGAGATTAAGGCTGATCATAAATAGAGTCATGCATTCAGCAACACCAGGCTCCTGCGGTACCTGGCTTTGTGTTGGGGACCAGGATTTCCGTATTGCAGGTGGCCCCATTTTTGCCATTTCCCCTTTGTTTTGGTGACTGATGGGGCTGCACAGCCTCACCCTGGGATTTTCTTCCCCCTAACTCCAGACATCATATTGTGGATCTCCCTGTTTTTAAGGTCAGTGGAAAGTTTTTTAAAGGAGCACTAAGCTAATAAATTCTGATTCACGAAGCATCTTTGTCTGGTTTTTTCTAAAGCTCACACTCTTACAGTATCATTCCCAGATGGTGTGGGCACCATTAAAGAATATTTGTAGGAAATGTCCCAATTCAGTACTGATAGAGTCCCCTTCCTTTCTGTATCAACATGTGCTTTTTTTTTTTCTTTTTTTCCTGAGGCTGGAACTAGCAAACACAGTCTTCTAAAACTCTACCTCAGCCTGGAGAGTACTGGGATTACAAGCAAAAGCTATTACCCAAGCCTGACATCTCCTTCTTAAAGACTCTCACATACCACCCCCGAATAACTGCAACCAAAGATGTTTTGACTCAGGTGAAATTGCATGTCAACTATCTCATTAGTAGACCTGGCTGGTGACATGGCTCAGAGAGCTAAGGCAGTTGCCACCAAGCCTTACAGCCCGGATGTGAGTGAGATCCCTGCAAGCCACAAGGTGGAAGGTGAGAATTGGCCCCTGTAAATTGTCCTGTGACCTGCATGCTAGTGACTTGGCGCAGGTGCAGAATGGATAACAGCTAATGGATAACAGCTATTTTATGTCTGGAAGAATTTAGCAGCTGTAATATGTTCATTTTCAAAAGTTGTTATGAGTCTAGGGATGGGGTAGGACTGGCTGATGTTTAGAAAACTCGTTTTCATCATGGACCAGAGGGAGGCCAAAACACTTGGTAAAGTATTCGAAACATACATCCCAGACCTCTGGCAACTCCAAGAAGTGGAGTGCTTCATAGAATGTAGCCCTGGAGGACAGGTGGCCTATGTCTAAGTTCCCTCCTGTCCTATACAGTACAAACTGGGAAAGATAGTGTAGGGACTAGAGAGCTGGCGCAGCAGTAAAAGCAATGGCTGCTCTTTCAGAGGACCTGGGTTTAATTTCAGTCACCCACATGGCAGCTCACAATCACTAACTCTACTTCCATGGCATCTGCTGCCCTCTTCTACCCTTCCTCACCTGCCTAAGGCATCTCCTGATTGGTTTAATAAAGAGCTGAATGGCCAATAGCTAGGCAGGAGACAATAGGCAGGACTTTGGGGCAGAGATAGGAACTCTGGGAAAGAATCAGAGGCATGAGATTTTCCAGCCAGACTTGGAGGAAGTCGGATGTATGAAACAAAGGAGAAGTAACAAGCCATGTGGTAGAATGTAGATTAATATAAATGGGTTAATTTTGGTATAAAGCACTAGTTGAAAACAACCTAAACTATGGCCAAACTTTCATAATTAATAAAAAAGTGTTCATGTCATTATTCAGGAGCTAGTAGTCCAAAGAAAGACCTGCTACAGTAGACAAAGTAACTACAGCTGAAGATACATCTCTATGGAGTTCATCAGAATAAAGAAGCAAAGAGGAAGGCTCCAGTTGGGGCAAACAGTAAGAGAGGTACATTTCATAGAAACGAAGGGGAGAATCTGGGATGATCATACTAAAATGCCCCCCTTACAGTGAAGGTCAAAAAATTAAGATGTGGCTGGGTGGTGGTGACACTTGTCTTTAATCCCAGCACTCTGAAGGCAGAGGCAGCTTGTCTACAAAGTGAGTTCCATGACATCCAGGTCTATTGAGAGAAATCCTGTCTTGAAAAACAACAACAAAAATTAAGATGTATATGAGATATGCCAAGTATTCAACAGAGGATGCTTTTGCAACCATTTTATAGACATAGTGGAGAGTTCTTCTTTCTTGAGAGCTTCTGCAACATCTAGACTTGGAATTAACATACATTGTTTTGTGACTGTATTTAACAAGACAGGCTGCTTCTCTTGTACAAGGGAGTACTAACCTAGGGAGTACTCACTCCACACATGGGAGCATTTTGTAGACAACTCATATCTCAGAAGCTCTGATCTTAGAATGAAATGGCTGGGTTGCAAATCCCTTCTTGTCACTTGAGCATCTTTCCCCAATAGCAGGGTCAGGAGACTTAAAAAACAATGACCTGAGTGTTGCACAGTAGCATTGATGATTCTCCATAGGGGTTTAAGAAGCCAAGGGGCTCAGTAAAGTATTTGAAATGCAAAGCATTAAAGCCTTGCAGAGATCTAAAGAAATAGTTCAATGGGCTACATTTGGTAGAGATTGACAGTTTATTGAGTTTCTAAATGCACATAAATTGATTGCAGCAAAATCAAAGGATTCCAATCCCACTGAAATTCTACAAAGTATCCGGATTGGATAGGAATAACCATCATTCTTCAATACCCTGTGCAATACCCCATCTCAAGGATAAGACCCATGAGGCTCTTCATGTCAAGAAGTAATCCTCATCCTAATAACAGTGGAAATAGCAGCAAAATATGAGAGAAGCCTAAGGGGAAGCAGTGAAAGACTATGTTGTCATAAGATATACCCTAGTAAACATTTCTGTCTAGCTAAGATCCTCAGGTGAGAAATTATACAAACTATATTTTTATTACACAATTAAGCCTAGCAGTTTGTTTATTTATTTTGGGTTTTTCAAGACAGAGTTTCTCTGTGTAACATCCCTAGCTGTCTTTGAACTTGCTTTGTAGACCAGGCTGGCCTCAAACTCACAGAGATCTGCCTGTCTTGGCCTCCCGGGTGCTGGGATTAAAGGCGTGTGCCATCATGCATAGCTAAGTCTAGCATTTTTAAAGCTATCAGTGCTGAAGGTCATATAATTTAAAATATATTGATGGAAAACAAAATGTTAACTTTTTTAGACAGTATTATTAAAGTATCTTTATCAATTCCGTGTTTGGCCATCTTTACATGAAAATATAAATGTGAATGTCGTCCAAGAAAAGAGGAAAGTGAGTTAAGGAAAACCAAATCTCATTATCAGAAACACAGTATAATATATTCATTTCATTGCTTAATGTTAAAATTATTACAGATATGTAAAATATTCATATCTACATCTACATATCTAGGCTTGTACTCAGATACTTCTCTAACCTTTTGTGTCAGTGCAAATATTAAAGTTGTTTGCATACATCTGTCAAGTGCACAAAGTCATGACAGTCAAAGCAATGAGACCATATGTGTAAAGCACACATACAGTGACTTTTGAGTGCATGCCTCATCTTCCTTCAGTAAGAATGTGTTACCCTCAGAGAGCATGATTAATTTTAATATGTACTTGGACTCAATGAAGAGCAATGTTAGTCTCTGGATCGTCGGTTTGCTACTTGAACCAGCTTTAAATCTAGTGCTATTTCAGCTGGAATAAAAGCAAACCACTTGCTTGGTGAGCTGAAGCCCACAGTGAAGGTCAGAAACAATGGAACGCACATTCGACTTCCCAACAGGCACCTAAGGCTCAAGTGCATCTCAAGTTTTAATAATGACAAAAAATACAAATATAACTCTCAATGTATCTTTTGATGTATAAATCTTATGTTAAGTAAAGGATAAATTCATGGCTATACCTTGTATGCTCAGCAATAACTGAGAGAAGCATTTACCTCACAAAGATCTGAACAGTCTATGCTTTCGACAGCCTGGCAGTGCACTGCTCTCGGCGGTCCATGTCACGCCTGTCTCCAGCGTCCCTCTACAGAAAACAATGACTACCATCTGGGTGCTCTGTGCTATCCCTCCTGAACATACCAAGTGTTTGTCTCTTTACCTGTTTACTTGTTCTGTTTCCCATTCCTTCACCATCTGTTTCCTTTCACAGTGACTTAATCTCACCCATCCTTAAGTCCTGCTTCAATTCAACCCTCATCATCATTTTGTTTTCAGATAACCCCAATGGTGGGGGCACAAATAGCCTCTGTGGAACTTAATTTTTCTCCTCATCTTTACTGTTTTCAATACGAACACTTACTAAGCAGTGGGGATATAATATGGACAACAGAAACTCAGAGGTTTAAGGTACCACTCAAGACATTTGGTCTGAATGCCAATCTTATAAAAGCAAGCATTCTCCCTACCCCCAGCAGATGCTCATTCACACTCGCAAGGATGAGTTTATTTTTTTAATTAAATGTAAACATCCCAATCAGAACATGTAGAGATTAATCCCAGTCATCGCATGTAAAATTAACTGAAACTTTTAAAGTTGAAAAAAATAACCTGTACTCTTTCTTTCTCAGACATGACTGAAATGTGACTATCCTCTGTTATTGTAACTTAGGGTGGAATGCCAGGGTCTGATTACATCTATGTAAGTGATACCGCATGCCTTATAATAGATTGCAGGTTGAGAAACACCATTTTTAACCAAGTTAATTGTCTTCTGGTATACTGAAAATTTAGTCTTTGTTAGACTGCCACCAAAAACCATATTCAAAACTTCTTTGAACTTAAAGAATATAGAATGTCTGTTAGAGTATAATATCTAAAGCAGTGCCAATGTGTATACAGTGAACCTTCAAAAGTACAGGTAGGATGTCTGCTGCTGTGATTATCAGAGCATTGAGATACCAGTAGCACATCATTCTCAAAGATATGCATGTTTGTCCCCATTAACACTGATGTCTAGCTGCGTTATTTAAAAATTGCCTTCCATCTAAGCCTGGTTTGATTTTTCTCATAGCCATCTTGCACTTTTGAATGGGAAAACAGATGCAAGAAGACTGAACTCTGAAAATGAGGGTCCTATGCCAGGTCATGCTAACAGTGGAAGGATGGGGGCGGAGGAAGAGTTCACACTGCAGAAACAGTTGAGCGACCAAGCTCCCTGTGGAGAGCATGACGCCCTCACTGAGAAACCCTTTGTTATGATTTCATTCCTTCAATTTTCCAACATTCAAAAGACCACCCCTCTGTGTTGGTCAGTTTTATGTCAACTTGACCCAAGCTAGAGTCATCTGAAAGGCAGGTACCTCAATTGAGAAGACACCTCCATAAGATCAAGCTGTGAGGTATTTTTTAAATTAGCAATTAATGGGGGAAGGCACAGAACACTGTGGGTAGTGCCATCCCTGGGCAGGTGGTCCTGGCTTCTATAAGAAAGATGGCTGAGCAAGCCATGAGGAGCAAGCCAGTAAGCAGTATCCCTTCATGGCCCCTACATCAGCTCTAGGTTCCTGCCCTGTTTAAGTTCCAGTCTTGACTTCCTTCAATATTGGACTATGATGTAGAAATGTAATTCAAACCCTTTCCTCCCAACTAGCTTTTGGTAATGGTGTTTTATCACAACAATAAAAAACCCTAACTTAAAACTCCGTCTCACCAAGACAGAAAGAATAATATAATCGATCACTTCGGTATTCCTATCACACTACAGATGTAGCATTCCTCAGCTCTACATAAATTAAAACTCAGGAACTTTGATCCACTATCACCTTCAAAAATGTACGTGGCTTTAGTTTCAATTTGTTCATCAATTTAGGAACTTGAAATCTAGGTTTATTTATAATTTTACCACTTTTATGTGTTAGAACAGGGAAAGAAAGGAACACTAAATGGAAAAGAATTTCATAGGTTGTTTTTAATGCACCATCTGTACTTTTGTTAGGCTATAAAATACAAGTATATTTTTAGTTTGGAGAACTTAAGTGGGCTGTGAGTGGCATTGTATAGAATTATGGTTTTTATTTTGCTGTCACCACGCTGATTGTGACATCATTGGGAAGTCAACAAGTAGCTCTAGGCCAATTTCCACATGTTCTTTGCACTGCTAAGATGTCTTAGTAGGATACAGAAGAGGAGGTGCAAAGCTCCTTTACTGAATGCCCCAAAGCCACATTTGCAAGTCTTAGCTAAGTCTGTCAATTAACAGCACCCTTTGAGGTCCCTGTGTGCAGTACTTCTTATTCGATGAAGTTGACCCAATAGAAAGATGTGGAATCCTGTCTCAAAAAGCAGCCAAGGGAAGGAGATAGTGTGTAAATATGCAGTGATGGTATATGTTAAATTCAGCATTCTTAATTGTGTATATAAATGGCTGAAACATTTCTAATAGGTGTATATTTTAACCAGAAATTCAGCTACATAAATTAGATATTTGGATCAATTCTTAAAGAAAGACTACAGGGTCCCAAGGAATGTGCTTGATTAAGAGATAAATCTTACATCTTTTTCTACCTCTATTCTCAAGATAGTCCCTACCAATGAATGAGCTGAGAAGGCAGATGTGCAAGGTGTTGGCAGACCATACCACAGGGTAGTCTTTGCTTTGAAGTTGCTATTGGGGAACGTGTACTATGGCCTCATCATCCTACTTATATTATTTTCTTTTCATGGGTATTTATCAGAAGCTTATCAAGCCTTTTGAAAAGATGCATTTTTTCATGAAAATGAAACTTAGAACACAGTTTTTTATAGTTTATTTATACTATTATTTATAGCATTAAAATTAATGGACTATTACTACATTGTAGTAATATTACTACACTGTAGCTAAACACTGAAAATTTATGCCAAGTGAAATAAGCCAGGTACAAACATATTATGTAAAAAAATATTGTGTGGTTAGTCCATTTTTTTCTGAAATGTCTGGAATAGACAAATCTTTAGTGACAGAAAGTAGAGAAATGGATGTAAGAGACTGGGGCAAAGAAGCACTGATGATGATTGCTAATGGGTTTAAGGATTTGGGAGGGGGTTGTGGTGATTTGAATGATAATGGTACCTGTAGGCTCATATATTTGAATGTTTAGGGATTGGCATTAGGAGATGTGGCTTTGTTGGGCAGGTGTGGCCTTGGAGGAAGTATGTCACTGGAGGTAGACTTCCGGGTTCAAATGTCCAAGCCAGACCCAGTGATTCTCTCCTGCTACCTGATTCCTGCCAATCAGGATGTCAAACTCTCACTTATTCACAAGCACAATGTCTGCCTACATGCTGCCATGCATCCTGTGATAAAGAACTAAATCTCTGAAATTGTAAGCCAGACCCAGTTAAATCCCTTCTTTATTAAGAGTTGCCTGGTAATGGTGTCTCTTCACAGCAATAATCATGGACCATAGTGGGGTAGTAAGAAAAATGCTCTAAAATTCGATGTGGTAAAGGGACTGTAGCCTTATTGTATCTATGAGGTTTGACAAGTGGAAACAGAACACATAAGCAGTGCATGAATATCTTGTGTTAATAAATTTATATGTGTAAAACCATTACGTCATTTAAAAATATACTTTGCTGTTTTTAAATAATGATACCATTTGCGAGTGGAAGGCACCTGTCTATCCTTCACTGACAGCTGTCATTTCTCAACACACGAGCAAAGCAAACTGCTTCTACTGGTGAAAACTAAAGTCAAATTTGAGTTAAATTTACATAAAACTTAAATGGTTTTTCTTGAGAGGATACTGAAGGGAAAAGTCAAGGAGCCCCGAGAGTATGCTCCCTAATCACTTGTTTCTATTCCTTTGTGATTAGGATAATCAGTGCACAGGTAATCATATACCAGCAGCATGCTGCCTGGGACTTCCTTTTAGAATAGGACAGCCAAAGATGCTGTGTATCCCACGTTTAGAGTAAAGTATGAGGAGCCACTGAAAGTAGACGTGATGCATGAAGAGGAGGAAAGGCTGGCCCTGCAATGATTGACTGACCTGACTCCTCCTTTGTAAACTCTATGAAGGATCAGGAGAAGTATGTGGTTATGGCAAAAGGGCTGCTTCATCCTTAAAACTACAGCTGTCTTTTGACTACAACACTGACAGATTATGAGTTGCTGTAAAAAATAATGGTTGGGACATTTGACTCCTCAGTTAGATATTAGTTTAGGCAGCTAACTATCAGCCTTGCTTCTAAGTCTACCAAATAAGTAGAGAAAAGGGACTCGAGGGGAATGACAGAATTCTGATAGGGAATCCATTGTGGAACTGGCAATGATCCACACAGGTATTATGGATTGTGCCCAGAGAATTTTCTACTGCCTGTAATTTCATATAAGGTCATTTGCAGGTCAAAGTGATTCTAACAGTAAGATGCCATGTGCTAGATTTAGAGTTAGGAATAGAGGAGATGAGACAGTGTGTTGTCTACAAGGGAGGGCAGTGAAAAGGGGGCTCCTGAGGATCGCCTGAGTTCACCCAAAGAAAGAAATCATCTTTACTGCCTTTACTCATCAAACAAGCACACATATTTGTTGACATGGGGGCAGTGAATAAAGAGATTGAGGTAAAGAGTATTTCAAATTTTCCCTGTTAAGAGCCATCTGTATACATCACACATTCCATTTGGTATTCCAATCCTCATCACACTAGAAGCATCTACTTAATGTGGGGCAAGCTAACAGATGAATTTCAAAAACTACTCTTCATTTCAAACACTG
Organism: Peromyscus maniculatus bairdii; assembly: GCF_049852395.1. Classification (NCBI taxonomy): domain Eukaryota; kingdom Metazoa; phylum Chordata; class Mammalia; order Rodentia; family Cricetidae; genus Peromyscus; species Peromyscus maniculatus. Next base: position 15,704,391 of record NC_134857.1, on the reverse strand, counting down.
GCCTTCTAAAGTATTTACAAATATTGACTAGAGTTTTGTCTTAGCCTACCCTCCGTAGTTCCTCTCATATTTAACACCTCTAGACATATTTGTTATTTGAAACAGACACTAATTGTTCTGATTCTCTAAATAAAAATGTACACAGCAGTTGGAAAGTATACACAAGCAGCAAGAATACATGTTAGAATGTGCACTCATACCAGCAGGGAAAGGCTCACTGCTATCCTGAAGCCTCCCCAGCCACACGTATAGTCAAGAGATGCGAAAGCTGTATTCTGAGCAATTGTTTCTGGGGCCCTGGGAAGCAATCTCAAGTTCAGTCCATGCAGAAATCCCAGTCAGATATTTCTGTTGCTTTCTATAGTAAAATTTGTTCACAGTGTGATGTTGAATATAATTTCTACCTACCAATTATCTAATAAAAGTGGGAAATCTCCTTCAGTGTGTAGGAGTCAGACTTTCTGCCATTTCTTCTCTAACCAGCACTGAGATTACTTCAGATTCTTCCTGGTTTCTATTGTCAGCTGACCTCCAAGGACAAATCTTGTTTCTACTCAGTCTCTGTCCTGTGCCTCTGTCCTTTGTAACTCCTTGCATTGCTGCATTCCCATTCCATACCATGTACAGCTTGCACACTTCCCCAGTGTCTCAACACTGTATTTGTTAAGACTACTCACAGACTTGTTGATATCTTACCCATCCATCTCCAGGCGCTTCTATATTATAATTTTTCCATAAATAAATACAGTGTTCATCATTCAACCCTGCCCAGACACTGTCCTTTTATTTCCAGCTCTTCACACCTTTTGGAGTTATTTTCAGAACAAGCAAAATATTCCTTGATTTTGTTCAAACCTCCGTCAGAATATTTTTTAGCACTTTACATTTATAGATAATATTTAATCCAAGAATTTTTAACAGTTATTTTCAAATGCATTTATCCTCAATGTTTTCAGCTCAACCTGAAACTACATAGACCTCTTTTGTATCTGCTCGTACCTACTAATGCAAGATGGAGGAATTCAGGTCTGGTTGGAATTCTCATGGGTTAAGTCTTGCAGGTATTACCATCATTTAATTCCATTCTCTCAGAATAAAACTGGCAGTTAAACAATCAAAATTGCTTATTTTACTCAATCAATAGTCTCTTCCACTTGGATCAGTGTGATTAACAGTCCTACAGTTTCAAATCACATTTCTCTAAATTCATTCTTTAAGGAAAACACCAATTAGCTTCCTATTATAGATACTTTAAAAAATCTGCACACTAATTAACATGCTCTCTACTTAATTTGAATCTACAAATATTCAAAAAAACTGCAATGAAAATCAGGAGGATAATACATTTCTGTTTCTTTAATGCAGCGATAAATTATTCTTGAAAAAAAACATGAATACATATTTTCATTTTCTAAGTGGTAAATTAGAAACAGAAGAGAAACAAAACCCAATGACACGAAAATAATCCAGAAAAAAGAGTGAAGACTTCAGGGAAAAGGAATTAATCTAATTTATTACTGTGTTTTGGGAACTTGATATTAGCCAATAGTTCAGAAAGTGTGCATCAACTTTTATGATAATTTTAAAACTAAAAGATGCTAAGACCATCTCCAAGCTCCAAGCTTCTGAAGTATAAAAGGTTTGTTTTGGTGTCTGTCACCTGAGAAGCACCTGTTCACTTATCTGGTGTGTTTATCTGGGTGTGTTCATGAATAAATTATCTTTCCCTTATGTCTCCACCCCTCTTCGTTGGAATGAGTTGCACCTTTGAAATACCTCTGGAAATTTCCACTTCTCTTAAACTTCCACCAAAATTCATTCTCTCTTAAATTCTTATGGTAACCATAGCCACTCCTGTTTTGTACTACCCTTGTTGGTATCTTGGCAAATACCAAATGTAAACTGCCAAATGTAAACTGCTGTGGTTTCTGTGCAGAATGAAAGCTTTGTGCCTTATTCAAGTGTAGCAACCCTATGAGCAGATTATCATCCATGTTCTTAGGTTCATCTCTGGGCGTTACATCTCCCATTCTCACCTACCCTCTACCCACTGCCCATAGTTAGAAACGCCCAGTGTCTCTCTGAACTCTAAACCAGCTGCACTCTTGCACACCATTACACACCTATGCATCACTTTCTTCTCCTCTACACTCAGTAACAACCATGGCCCTAGCACTTTTCCGTGCATTGAGTTCAACATTAATTTGCACTTAACTCTTGTTCCATACTTCTATTTTTAGCTCTGTCTTAACTCCTCAGATAGAAGTGGAGGTCTTCTTACCCATTGTGAATGTTTTCCAATTTTTGTGTGCTCTGTGTGTGTGTTGTTCATGTATGCATATATTTCCTCCACTAGAGAGCAACAGCTTTATTCTCTCTTTTATCTCCCTAATGCACCTCAGAACAATGGATGTGCAAAATATATTTAGCTTAAAAATATGAGTAACCAAAGTATCAGAACTAAACATTAAGGTACCTGAATATCAAGAAACTCAATAATTTCAACTACATAAGTTATAAATTAATTCTGAATTAGATAGGCCTAAAAATATAATAGTGTTATAACCTTTTAACATAAAGATTATGATTTCAAATATACCTGGGTAAAAAATGACAAAGTGAGTATTAAAACTATGTGAAAAAACAATTTAAAGTACCTGTAAACAATTGAGATGAAAACTATTTATTGAATAATATAACCGATATATTCCTTAATATAAAATACTTGCTGGATTGTGTTAACAATTTGAATTGCAGTTTTACTAATATATTCAACCAAGTAAACTTTAAAATATTACTGATTCCACCTACCCACTGAAGGAAGTCACAGAATGTGCCAAGCCGAAAACAAGATTTCCCGCTTTCCAGCCTACCAGCCCATGTTCCTCTCTCCAGCTTAATGTCTCCGTGCACACCGACAGGTAAGAAGTCAGGGTCACACATCCATCTTTCATCACCTGTTGGATCTCATTCCAAACTAAAGCCTGCTATCAGGTTTCTTTCTCCTTTATTTTAAGACAGAGTGGTAACATTACCCAGAGATGTACATTATTTGTCGTTTTCTCTAGATAGAGCCCTATGACTCTGTGTGTGACTGCGAATTCTGATTTTGCTAAATCCATATTCAGACAGAAGATAAACAACTCTCTTCTTAGTTTAAATAAGAATTAACAGAAAAAATAACCACTGATACATTTTCTAAAGATAGATAGATAAATTTTGTATTGGAGATTTATAAAAAGCATATAGCTCTGTGATACAAACATCAAAGTCTCTATAATACAAAATTACTGGAAAAACAAAATGTTTTCACTTCTATAGTAAGGAATAATAGACAACTGGGCTTAGGTATTGAATAACTTGGATAAAGACTATTAATAGTTTTAAAATAATTTTAAGGAAATAATGAAATAAAAATGAAAGATAAGAATCCAAAATATACATGGCCTCAAAAAGAAGAATTTAAAGCCTTTGGGAGAAAACGTGATAGCAGAGACCACTGAGAGTTTAGATATTTCTACATTGTGTTTTCAAGTGGTTTTCTTTATTAGTTGTCCTTATCAGAATGTTAATCAGGTTATAAAATATGGAAGTAAAAGTGTAATGAAATAAAAGCAAAATATTTCAGGAAATGTTAAATATTAAAAACAATGGCCAATTTTAATAAATCTAGACATTTACCCACTAAAAAGTACTGAAAGTGTTAAGAAAATGGAGTAATACTTATGCCAATAATTGTCCTTTATAAAAAATAGTTTTTGTATGGATTTGGACTCAGCCTCATTCAAACAGTGGAACCAGAAAAATCTTTATTTCTCATTTGTTCCACGCTAACATATGTCCGAATCTTTATAACACCAACGGGATGAACAACAAAATCAGTCAACAACCGATGACTTGACACTCAACATTTTCTGAAAGCTGCATATTGTGGCTGCAGCTTAAATACATATTTAAACAACATAGGAACAGCATTAAAGTGGTGGAAATCATGCAAGGCCTTAAGGAAATAATGTATCTAGAAATAACATGAAAATATTCTTTCCCAAAATTTTCACACGGAGTCAAAGTGGCCATTAGAAGATCTTCCATATACTTAGCTCTATTTATTTTATAATAAGCACAAAGATACACCAACCATTAAACCTCAGATTTAACAAAATAAAGAAAGATAAGATAACCTCGGGGGAAGGTTTAATAGAATCAAAGCAATATTACAAATTTAGAAAGTGTCTCACCTTAATAATATAAAAGACTCTGGAAAAAACATACTGGCCAAATTGTTAACCAATATTGAATGTATAAGCAAAGAGTTAAAGCTTTATTCACATGACATCACATCAATGTGGTAAAATACTTGACTCCAATTTATTTTTAAATTATATATAAATATGTTTTATATGTGTATATAACATACACACATACACACACACACACACACATATATATATATATATATATATATATATATATATATATATATATATATATATATATATATATATATATATAATACAAGAAATAGAGGGCTAGGAATTCATACTTCCTAATGAAGAGATCATATTATTTTTGATTAACTAGCAATTTTTTTTCAAACATTTAACCATATTTCTTATTCTTTTCATGTCATGGACAAAATTTGATAATCTGCCCATTTTGCTTTATGAATAAAATAGGATTAGTTCTGTAAACCACCACTGAATCTACAGATATATGATGGTAAAGAAACAACTGATTCAACACTGTATTTGGATAACACTCTGGAGAAAATGTCTAACTTTATATGACTTAGTCCAAGCACTGATCATCTATTATAGGTTAATATTTTTATTTTACAAATGAAAGAATGAGGTCAAGGTAAATGCTGCTTGCCAAAGTCATCAGCAGTAACTAGCATTGCATGGCTATGTGCAAGTTCAAGCGTGGCTATATTTGATTTAAAAGCTCATTTTCTTAACCATTAAACTGTACTGCTGCCAACTAAAGACACTGGAATGCACTGAAACTCATATTCTTATTTAGAAAATAATGCCTGCTTTATCACAGTAAAAATACTGTCAACAGAAATATCCCCCAACAACACAGTTTATAACCCTTCAACTCAAAGAAAGCACACAGAATTTTAAAAAAGTATTTTAATGTTTATGGATATTGTGCCTACATGCATGTCTGTGTACCACCTGCATGTCTGGTGCCCACAGGGACCAGAGAGGGCATCAGATCTCCTTGAACTAGAATTAAAGATGGTTGTAAGCCACCATGTGGGAAAGGGGAAAAAATTCCTCTGCAAAAGGACCCAGTGCTCTCAAGTGACGGGCTTCTCTCCAGCCTTGCACAATAGAACCTCATTACTAAAGAAAACAATAACTTCCCGATAATGGTTTCTGCGGACTCTGAAAAGTCTTTGTCTACCTCCGTCTTATTTGGGCAATTGTTTGCTAGGACTGCCACATGACCATTTAATGTCACTGACTAGCATTGAGGTCTTGCTGGTTGATATCTGGAATGTTTTGAACCAGAGGTGTTTCAGACTCAGAATCTTCTGAACCTGTCCTAGCTTTAATTGCCCACTTGTCCCAGCCTAGGCATATCCTTCCAGCATATGCAAACCACAGCACAGCTCTTCACTGGGCATTATAGCATCAGCGGCTGCTGCTGTCAAGAGCTCATCTCATCAGCACTGATGGGCACTGCATGTAGCCCAGTGCATTGGCACTAAGATGCTGACTTGTCTGTACCAGACTTCCATGAGGGCTTTGTCTAGAGATATTGAGGTTTCTAGCACACCATTCTAGGGAGCACCAAGAGCAATGGCACAAAGGGAACTGCATTTTCCAGGAGTTGTGCAGTGCACAAAACACACAGCTGTCCATGTAAGTTCAGCCAAGCCCTGGATAATAGAGGGATTTCAGCTTGTTCTGTGGTACTATTTAATGACATGTAACTCCTGCTAGAACACAAGCTTTTAGAAGACAGATTTCCTGATGCATACCTATAACCAAGACTATTGAAAAGCAGACACTCAGTACATAGTTGGTAAACAAATGATTCTAAAGGAGAACTCAGCATATTGAGGAACTCTGAACTAGCTAGTGCTCATATGAAATAACATAACACACTAGTAGTGGCCTAAGTGGAATAAAGCTTGTTAAGACTACTTTGGAAAAGGCATCCTTTCATGTTAAATTAGAAATCAACCCACAGCTTTGCTTGTCAGTAAACATACATGTGGCTTCCTTGCTCCTCACTGATTTCTGTGTCATTTCTCACTTTCACCTTACAGGAGTTTAAGAGTCACTAAAGAAAGAGATGACTCACGAGGCTCTGGAATAGGCTGAGATCAACAATGCTCACAGTTGTAATGAAAGATGAACAGCAGCAACTTTAGGGCTCAATATAGGTGGATCCACCCACAGATGGCACAAACCCAAACGAATGGGTGCACTGACGACCCACATAGGCTTGAAGCGAAAAGGAAGGTGACACACAGGGACGTTCCAAGGAGGCAGAACTCACTCCCTTAAGTCTTCACCTTCAACACATTTTTAGTCTGATAGTTCAAGAAGACTCCAGAACCTTCCAAAACGTTGAGAGATGTGCATCTGAGGTGGTCCTGAGGCAGACTCCCACAATGAAAGTGAGGTTGCTCTCCCAGGATTCTGTATCTGATGACCACCATTGCTGGCAGCTGTAACATTTTACAGCAGGGTTACAATGGGGGCTGGTGGCTTTCTCTTTCCTCTGATTACTTTCCTCAATGTCAACAACACTGTGAGGTGAGGATATCACACTCCTCTTTGGCAGGCAGGTGTTGTATGGTGTGAAAATTCAAGTGATAGAAAATGACGTAAACAATTTCTCTTGCAATCATTTTGTCAAAAGATGACATTCTGCTGAAGAATATAAAAACCCAAGCTATCTACAAAGATGCCCTAAATATTGCATTCAAAGATAAATAACGAAGAGTCACCCTAACGACGGTGAACTTAAGCAGCACTGTCATCCGTTAACAGAGAGAAGCAACACATGCATCTAGCATTTGCTCTTGTCTTTCCTCCTTTCTATTGCTGCATTAAAGCGGCAACTTTCTGAGCATTTCAAAATGACAGGAAACTATTTTCTAATGCTGTGCAGGTGAACGGAGGTGCGAAGGATAGTCCAGAGGTTGACAGGGAAAGAGAGGTGCTATGATTGGTTCAGCAGCACCTCGGAATACAAGACTCAGCATTTCCCTGCACTGCTGTTAATGAAGTTGTTCTAACCCGGCTAAGAAGACACTATGAGTTCGAGGACTCACAAAAATGAATGTCGTTCTCATTCTAGCTAGATGGATAACCATTCCATTTGGCAAAGAATCTAAAATTTGGGAGTTTAGAAATAAATGTGAATGACCCCTCCCCCTCCCCACGCATGTATGTGTGTCTTATGCAGTCCACATTAAATCACTTGGCTTGGTTTGATTTTCCTGGTCATTAAACTCCCCTTTCTATTATTTCCATGCTGTGAAGCAAACAGGGAGGAACAGAAACAAAGGCAATAAGAAGTCATCTGTACATGTATAAATCCCAAGTTGTCCATGAAAAAGTGTGCCTATATTTGCATCAGATTATATTTCAGCACACAAGTCAATTTCTCATTTTTGTCCCTAGGTGTAATCTAGTCAGCAGGGTATGGTGGGGAACATCTGTAATGTCAGCACTTGGAAGCCTAAGGCAGGAGACTCACTGTGTGAGGCCAGCTCCAGCCCCACAGAAAGACCCTGTCTCTCTATCACACATGAATATATATTAATCAACATTAATGTTAATCAATCTTTGGATATATATGTTAATCCAAGGTCTTCCTATTTCTTCCATTTCTCAAACTACTGCTTTCGGCAGTCACAGGTCCTTATTGCCATGTAACATAAGTGGCACTAGCAGCTAATTTATTAATGACCCATGTTTTTGTAAGTGCAGCCTTGTGAGTTGTCTGTCCTTCTTGACTTCCAACAGCTGTAACATGTGACTTCTCAGAGTCCAGGAAAGGAAGCTGCACAGAGTGGACGCAGACACTGCACAGGTCCAGCTGTGAAATGGGCCGGTAACATCTGTCTTGTGATTCTACCGCAGGCTCGACCTTGAGTAAACAATGACGCCCGAGAACGACTTTGATCAAAATCAGCAAAGAGTAGAAAGAGGCCAGTCCTTACTCCACAGTCATGACTCCAGCTTTACTTGGAAACCCTTGCAATACAATGGTCCACAAGAGCATGCTGGATCAAATGATTAAAATTATTATCTATTTCCTCTATTTCAGTCTTTTTCTGCATGCGTGGTCCAGGGAAAGTGGCATTTGATGAATTAATCTTAGTTCCCAACCATCTCAAAGGGCCATGGCTCTCAAACTTTTGTGGATTTTTTAACATTTTCTGTTTTATTTTTCAACCAGATGAAAGAAAGAAAAAAAAAAGACAACGGATGCATAGACCTTTAAAAATCCAATTTCAACCCATTTTCACCCTACAATCATCATCTCCAACATTTTATGGCTATTTTTCATTTTCTACCCCATTAACACTAGATACTTTGCACTGATATTCCTGTTGCAGTCAAGAATGAGTCTGTGATGAATGCCACTTCTACATTTCTCTCTTTTAATAATTTGCCTCAGTGCATAAAACCCCAAGATTTCATGTGATTAATCATTACATTCATATATCCTTCTGAACAAAATTAGAAATGTAAATTCAATAGTGTACTCGGGGTACAGTCAAATCTGCAGTTAATTTTGAACATTTAATTTCATGACATCATAAAATAGATCAGCCTATTATTATAATAAGATGTTTCACAATAGCATCAAATATGTTTCCAAATGTCAGAATGCAAACAGGGACAAAGTTGTCAGTATTGATTAATTATGCCATGTCTTAGTCAGTTGGTTCTGGGGATTTGTTTGTAGCATCAGGAATCTTCATTATTGTAATTCATATGCTAAATACAAAGTCACAAACTCTGTATTACAATGAAGTAGCACAGTTATCAAGGAAATAGTATTTTAAATGTCATGATAATTGTATATTTAAAATAATACCATTAGGGTTATCCCAATATTGGCAATGTTGTAGAAAACAGTAAAATGATTACTTGCTATTAAATGAACAAAGCGTCTTGATTTGGTTTTTCAACAGTAAATTTCAGGATCCTCAGAGCTCAAACTCTAAGACTGCCTCAGGACTCTGGGACACTGACTCTGTGACTCAATATGGGTCTCCATGCTTACTTTACAACTCTGACATTTGAAATATTTCTTTCTGATTCTTTCTTACCTTACATAGCTGGGATTGATCTAATTCTAAGCAAGGAATAAAGAAACAGTTTAATCAGCTGTTCTATGTCGTTTTGTTTGACATGGCTACATGTAATGTGCATACTTTAAGAATGCTGAGCCAAATTTAAGTGTGAATCATTTCTACCACTGTATGACTTTGGACAAATTAGTAAATTCCATCTCTAAATTTGTGCCTTGGTTTATAAAGAGAAAAAAATAATGGTGAAATTGTTTCACATGTTATTTGACTTATGTTACTTAATTTTTACAAATACTCTAAGCTTTTATCATACAAATCTGAAAGTGTAAGGTTTAGACTGTTAAGACACAGTTGTAGCACAAAAACAGCTTCTGTGTTCTCATATTCACTGTGCTGCCCAAAGTCTGAGACAGAAGGACTTCTGTGTATGGAAGAGGAGCATGTGGCCATGTGTGTGTAAGGCCATCAAAGTCCAGAACTACAGCAGTGCCTAAACTAGAGTTTGCTAAGAATTCAGATTCACTATCCTAAGTAAAACTGACTGCTAAGCCAGACTTGTAGACTATCTTCATTTTCAATTGAAATATATTTTCTTTACCACAATTAGCTGCATATCCAGCTGATTGCATCGATAAATGACTACTTGGTAGGTTGCTATGAGAGCAGTTACCCGATTTGCACATTGAAGTGATGTTTATTTCATGTGTACTATAGTACCAAGCATTACAATTTGGCTCAAAAGCTCAGAAACATAAGCTGAACTGGGGTCATATCAGGCCTTGATAAATGACCATAAGTGAATAAAGAATGCATAAATTATTTGTTTGTGACACATTATCTGCAGTAATGTAAAGTTCTAGGTTGTCCACTTTCTTCTCTTCAGTTCCCAGGTATTTATAAGAGGAAAACTAAGAATCAAATGTCACACTTTTACAAACGTCACAAATACAGACTTCATGTCATGGGGCCATGTAGCCAACAAAGGCTGGGAGTGACGGTGTGCAAATGGAATTGCAGAGGCCTGAACAATAATTTGGAAATCTGAATAAAAGAAAAATGAGCCTGTAACCAGACAGTATTGCTAGGGTCACAGAAAAATGAACTCTCAGTGTTTAAATACTGGCTAAACATAAAGGAAAGATCTTCAGCACCTAATCATTTCCAGAAGAGAGAGCATTTTGTTTCAAAAGCTTGTAATGATGGATTTTAGATTTTTTTTTTAAAACTATGTGATTTGTCAGGTCCCAAAGAAACTCAGGACAAAAGGCTATGTCTTCCCCTTTGCATGCCAAAGCACACACTGGCCTTTCGGTAATTCAGTGCAGCTCCTCTCAACTCTTCTCACCCAGTCTCCTACCCTAAACCTCTCCAGCCCAAGGGCTGAGCGTCCCTGCCCCTAACTTCCTTCCTGTTATTTTAGCCATGTTCTCTCTCTCTCTCTCTCTCTCTCTCTTTCTCTCTCTCTCTCTCTCTCTCTCTCTCTCTCTCTCTCTTTCTCTCTCTCTCTCTCTCTCTCTCTCTCTCTCTCACAAACACACACAAAATCAGGATGTTTTTGTTATAAAATACCGACTTACAAATCATTTTTATTATATTATGTGTCACTCTACTGTTTCCACTGTAAGTCTCATCCCACAAGGTGCATTTTCTAATGACTATGTTGAACAGCAGATATCTTTTGAGGGAGAAGTACATCTTACTGAATGAGTGATAGTTCATTATCTCTATATGATGAACCCCAAATGAAGAAAAGCGTATGTATAGAATGATTAATTCCTTGGGGCATGTTGTTTTCTTTTTCTAAATAAATAGAAAAACTCAATAGTATTTCCTGTTTTTTTTCCAATGTGGAGACATATTTCTTGAAGATATAATGCATTCTTTTAAGATACGATCTTACTGTTCCCCAGGTCTGATGAAAACTGACGGGCATTCTTTTCCTTCCCACTTAAAAATATGAATGCTACTAACAAAAAGTTGAAAAGAAAAAAATATAAACAGGGCAACAGAACAGAATGCACAACAAATTTATATTGTTCTGCTTGTCACGACAAAGGAACACTTCTTTCCAAGCAATAGTGAATGCTCCGGTACATACCATTTCAGCTCTGGTTATACCCAAGATTCCAGCATGAAGTTACCTCCCAATCAAGTACTTAGAAATAACAGAAACAGCAATGCCTGGCCAAGGCCAGGCAGCACCCACCCAGCTGTAAAGAGGTAGCTGTCTTTTTGAGAAAGCCATGCTGACTGTTTTCAGTGATGTTACTTCAGATGAATAATTAAATTCTCCACCACAAAGAAATCTAAAACCAAATAAAAGAATCTCACCCAATCTGTGGCTCACTTATCTGTGTCAGCCATAGTCACAGCCTCAACACTCTACTGTATGGGTGAATCATTTCTCTGTATGAAGGAATTCAAGCAATATATGCAATATTGGCTGATCTGGAAATTTTACCATTAGGTTAAAAAGTTCACTTATATTTTTATATTTCCTACAAATCAGTAGTACAATTTCTTCATGGGAATACTTCCTTGCAAACCAGAAGAGTGACAGCTTTTGGCAGTATCCACACACTTCATCAAGGAGATGAGGGCTCCAAATGGTGATATCTATCGAGCAAGTTCCTTGCACACAAAATCACGACCTGCTTTATCCACAATACAGACTATCTTCCATCTATTGGGGAACAACCAAGGGCAATAGCAACAGCCTGTTATGTTTTGGGAGTTTTTAGACAATCCTGACCTCAGTTTAAAAGAGGGCTTCTCATTCCTGGTTTGGAGGGTTTTGTTAGATGGCCTTTGGCTCTTGGAAAGAATATAATCAACCCAGACGAGAAAGTTTCATTTAAACTATACATGTATTATAGATGTTTTCAAGTAGGTAGCTAATGGTATGACTCATTATCTTTTCAGACATCCTTACTATTATTTCAGCCTCTTTTCTTCTGTGTTTTATCTCCCTTCTCCTTGCTTAGAGCTTCCCTTTTCTAATTTCCTGGATCAGATCACTTATACCTTGATATCGTCCTCTCTATTGCCCCCACCCCAGAAATGGTCCATCTTTACTATCCAGGTTTCTGCAGTTACTCCAGGATATTTACTCATATCTGAAGATTTGGAGGTAGGAGCTTCCTATGAGACAGAACACATGGCATATGTCTTTCTTGATCTGAGTTACTTCAAGCAATATGATCTGTGCTAGTTTCATTTTCATTTTTCTTTGTAGATGAATAATATTATAAGAATGGCTAAGATCAAAAACACTGATAACAGCTTATGTTGAAGAGGATGTGGAGCAAGAGGAACTCCTCCTCTGTTGGTGGGAATGCAAGCTTGTACAGCTACTTTGGAAATCAGCATGGTGGTTTCTCAGAGAATTGGGCATCCATCTTTTGCAGGACCCAGCCATACCACTCTTAGGCATATACCCAAGGAATGCTCAATCATACTATAAAAACATATGCTCAACTATGATCATAGCAGCATTATTCATAATATCCAGAACCTGTAAACAACCTAGATGCCCCTCAATTGAAGATTGGGTTAAGAAAATGTGGTACATATACATAATGGAGTACTACTCAGCAGAGAAAAACAATGACATCGTGAAATTTGCAGGCAAATGGATGGAACTAGAAAATATCATCCTGAGTGAGGTAACCCAGACTCAGAAGGACAAACATGGTATGTACTCACTCATAAGTGGATACTAGATGTAAAGCAAAGGATAACCAGATTGCAACCTTCAGCTCCAGAGAAGCTAGATAACAAGGAAGACCCTAAGAGGGGTTCGTGGAACTCCCTGAGAAGGGAAAATAGATGAGATCTCCATGAGTAAAATGGCGGTGGGGCATGAGCAATGGAGGGTAGGGGGTGGGGGATGAGAACATAAGGGAATGGGATGGTCAAGCTGGAACAGGGATGGAGGGGGAAAGCAATGAAAGAGATACTATGATAGAGGGAGACTGAGAGGATGATAGGGTTGCAGCCATCTTAGAGACACATCAGACAGGAGGCAGCAAGCCATGGGAAACCCACCAGAAGATTAGGCTGAGGGCAGCAGGCCCTGGGGAACTCATCAGAGAATGTGCTGCCCTAGACCCAGACAATTAAGAGTCACATAAAATATGAGTTCCAGACATTTCCTGCCATAACCTAAAGGATATGATAGATTATACACCATAGCTGTCAGAGGGAGCAAGTTTCCTGCAGACAAGAAATGGGATGTCTAACTGTCAGAAGAAATGGGTCTGCCAATGATAGAGGAGCATGGCAAAAACTGCCAGAGGATATGGTAATTTCCTTGCACCTGCAATGCTCCAATCATTTCAAACCAAGTGTCTCCACTCTGAAGCAAGCACCAATCCTGAGCTTGTGACTATACAGAGTTGGAATTCCCTTAGACCCTGGACCCTAACCACTATAAAAATCCTATCCTTTCCTGCTTAAGGTCCCTCTCACTCCACAGGGCCTGGGGCTTGAACTTGTGCATTAAAGACTCTTTGCTTTTGCATTCAAATCAGTCTCTTGGTGATCTTTGGGGACATCGGACTTTGGGTGCAACATTTAGGTCCCACTGTGATCCCTGAGCCAACCACGACCACCCTCCGGGTGATTCTGACTACAAGCCGGCAATAGGTAACTGTCTATCGCGATCTGTTTCTGTTGAGCTCATTTTGTTAACCCGAGGTGATCTAGGCGGATGTTCTGGAAGATCTAGGACAGGAGTCCTGGGAGATGTTCCTGGACTCTGCGGGTGGGCTGGAAGGCCCTTCAAAAGGGGACCAGCTTCCCCTAGTATCTTTGCGGGGATGAAGTGGATTGAGATCACGATGTGGCATAAGGCCAACACCCCATTTTAGTTTTTCTTGCAGGCAACTGTTCTGTCTGTTAGTGTTTATTTTGTCCTGGTCTGTTTTCTGTTTCTTTTATTTTTTTTTTAACATTCTGAACTCATTATGGGCCAGTTCCCCAGTCACCCCACTCTCCTGAGCCTCTTTCTTGACCATTTTAAGGATTTCAGGGAGTGTGGACAGCTGAACAGAATGTATATGCTCAAGGCAAGCTGTCTGAAAAGCCTCTGTGAGTCAGGACGGCCTGCACTTGGTACTAATTGGCCAGCAGAAGGCACTTTTCATGCATCTTGATCAGATCCCTTATATCATTGAATGGGAGGGTATGGATTGCCCTGGGAAGGGAAAATAGATGAGATCTCCATGAGTAAACTGGGGATGAGGGGTGGGCAATGGAGGGTAGGGGATGGGAGATGAGGAGCAGGATGGTCGAGTTGGAGCAGAAATGGAGTGGGAGAGCAATGAAAGAGATATCATGATAGAGAGACTTTATGGGGATAGGGAGAGTCAGGGTGCTAGGGAAGTTCCCAGGAATCTACAAGGATGACTAGCAACAGTGGAGAGGGTGCCTGAACTGGCTTACCCCAGTAATCAGATCAGTGACTACCCTGTCATCACAGAGCCTTTCTCCTGTAACTGATGGAAGCAAACGCAGAGATCCACAGCCAAACACCAGGCAGAGCTCCAGGAGTCCAGTCAAAGAGAGAGAAGAGGGATTCTATGAGCAAAGGGCATTAAGATCATGATGGGGAAACCTACAGAGACAACCAAACCAAACTAGTGGGAACTCATGAAATTTGACCAACACCTGTGGAGCCTCCATGTGACTGGACTAGGCCCTCTGCATAAGTGAGACAGCTGTGTGGCTTGATCTGCTTAAGGGGGCCCCTAGCAGTAGGGTCAGGATCCATTCCTGGTGCATGGGCAGGCTTTTTGGAACCCACTACCTATGGTGGGACAACTTGCACAGCCTAGATGCAGAGGGAAGTGCTTGGACCTGCCTCTACTGCATGTATCAGGCTCTGCTGACTCCCTTTGAGAGGTCATACCTTCTTGTAGGAGGGAATGGGGGGTGGGTTGGCAGGGGAAAGCTAGAGGGGCAGGAGGAGGGACCAGAGGGGTCTGTGATTGGTATGTAAAATGAATAAAAATAATATGTATATCATACTTTCATTATCCATTTATCAGATGAAGAAAATTTAGGTTGTTTGCATTTCCTAGCTATTGTGAATAGAGCACCAATGAACATGACCGAGTGAGTGTCTGTAGAGCAGGATGTTTGAGTCATTTTTTGGGATTATGCCAATGAGTCGGTATATAGGTGGGTCACATAACAAAGTTATTTTTAGATTCAAGAATTCTCCAGAAAGAGGGGGAAGCACCCATCCTATGATTCTTATGCACCACTACAATGACCAGGTTGGCATTATAATCCTAAGTGTACAGTAGTGGTACTCATAACTTTGTGGTAACCAATAGCTAAGGGCCTGTTCAATTGATGGGAAACCATGCCTGGTACTGGAAACTTAGGCAACTATTCATTGTCAGTGTAGTCGTGGATCTTTAAGAGGGACTTATAAACACTAATTTAGAAAACACAGCACAATCCCTGACTTCACTTGAAATACTTGTCTTTATATTCATAGATGGGTATAGACCCGCCTCTAATAAAGGAAGCTTCTCTTTACAACATAGGGAGACTACTAGAGCAACACACAACCAGTCAAAATGTCAAGTTGTGGATCCTGATCCCAATGGATATTTCTACACAACTCTCATACCTAAGTCTCAGGGAATGTTGAAGAAGAGGGGAGGGAAGGATTGTTTAAAGCTAGGAGTAAGGAACTTGCTTTGAGTTGTGCCTCCTAGCAATATCAGAAGCTGTATCCATGAGGGCTCATCAACATGGTGGCATAGACAAGAGCTAAACAAGGACAATGGAAAGAGACATGCTCAAGTGGACAGGGAAAGCCCACAAGGTCTCAACTCTATACAAAGAACAACAG
This sequence comes from Peromyscus maniculatus bairdii, assembly GCF_049852395.1. Lineage (NCBI taxonomy): Eukaryota > Metazoa > Chordata > Mammalia > Rodentia > Cricetidae > Peromyscus > Peromyscus maniculatus. The sequence goes on along the minus strand of NC_134857.1, from coordinate 15,688,231 downwards.
GCAAGTACTGAATACTAAGAAGGAGAGAAAAAAATCTCCAGAAAGGAGTATACCAACTGGTTATCCAATCCTCAATGATCAGTCCTGAAAGTGTACATACAAGTAACACTATACAGAATGAGAAATACAATGATGAGAATACAACTTTATCATTCTGTATAGTGTTACTAGTATGTATACATTATTAATGAAATAACACACAATTAATGAAATAAAGAAGCTATGAATTTGAAAGAGAGCAATGGGGGGCATAAATGGAGGAAAAGGAAGAAGGAAATAATGTACTCATAACATAAATTCAAAAATTAAAAGAAGCAAGGATAAAGATAATATTTACTCACTTAAGAATATAATTCAGTCAGTAAGTATATAAGCATTAATATATGAGTCTGATTCTCAGCACCATGTAAAAAAGTTGGTAACGGCATGCATTTATAATCTTAGCATTTGTGAGGTAGGGACATGAGAATGGCTAGGGCTAGGTGGCAAGTTCTCACTGTGGAGAGACTATGTCTCATAGAACAAGGTGAAGAGTAATTGTGGAAAAAACCTGGTGTTGAACTTTGGCCTTTAGGAAAAGAGGAATCTATATTATATACATGTGTTTGACAAATATACAAGGGAAACTAATGGACTATAAACCATAAAAGTGTATTAGACACACAATTCTTGCTTCTACCCATTGTGTACTCCTTTCCCCTAAGAACTACCCTAAAACATTTTAAGGAAAAAACGCAAGCAAGCACATATATAACTGCACCTTGGAAATTAACAAGGAAGAATACTGTGTTTAAATCCATTTGGGTATGAAATGAGAATTCTGTCTCTTAATAAAAAATGAATGTGTATCTGGGTTTTTCATATAAATTATGAAAGAATATGTTGTGGGGCATTTCTGTCCTGATCACCCTATCTCAAATAAATATACAGAAGCTTATATTAATTATAAATGTTTGGCCAATGGCTCAGGCTTATTACTAGCTAGCTCTTATATTTAAATTAGTGCATTTTTATTAATCTATCCATTGCCACATGGCCTATGAGATACCAGTTCTTTCACATATTGCTTCTTGGGCAGTTTGCAGAGGCTTCTCTGCCTTGGCCTTTCATCATCTCTAATTTGATTATAATGCCTAACCTTGCTCTGCCTGGCTATTGGCCAAAACAACTTTGTTTATCAACCAATGAGAGCAACACATATTCACAGCATATAGAAAGACCATCCCACAGCATTTGCCCCTTTATGTCTAATTAAAAAGAAAGGTTTTAACTTTAACATAGTAAAATTACATATAATAAAACAGTTATCAAGTAAGTATTACAGTTACAATATCTGGTCTATTTGTATTTGGCAGAACTAAAGAAAATGCTGTATGATCTATCCTATCTTTGTGACTCTAAAGTTTCATATCTAATTTACCCCTTATCATAACTAAGGAAAACTATAATTATAAGTATTGAGTCTTCAACTCCATCAAAGACCTGAGTAAACAAAAAGTTCACTGTAAGCAATCTTCAAAATTCTAGAAATGACAGATATCTAACTGTCTGGAAAGTCACCCAAAGATCTTCCGTAATGTTGGGACATCTATCTTCAGCTTACAGACCTAGAGTATCTGGTAGACTTTTTTTAGTGAAGCAGGAAATCTGATGGACTGTCTCATCTATATTGGTAAAGTTCATTAGTTGCTTTGCTCTGTGTCCTGCAGAATGTCTGGCAGCCTCTTCTGTGAAGCAGGAACCTGAAGGATCATCCCACCTTGTTTTGGCAAATGTAGCGGTCACTTTCCTGTGGGTCCTGCATGTCCAATTTATACAGCATACTGGTAAGCAGTCCAGACAAGAGAAGTTTTTTACCCAAATGGCTAGCCTTGCCACATTGAAAGCAAACTCTATAAAGAGTTTCTTCTATGTCCATCAACCTCTTAGAAGTAATTTGTGCTGTCAGGAGATGTGTCTCAAGCAAAAGAATTCTAAGTTATTAAAACATTTTAAATGCCATATTCTGTAGGTCTTTGAAGTGTTTGAAGACTACCTAGCTAATTGAAATATATCTTTGTATACCTAGAAAACCAAACTAATATGACTTTAAGTTTGACTATTATAGATGACTATTAATCTGTATTTTTTAACTATACATTACATTTTTAATGAGCTGCATAAACACAATACCTTAAACAAGAATAAATATACACATAAAACATAACAAAACTTAAACTGACTTTAAATTTGTATCAATAAACTAAAATCCATACCAATGTAAAATATATAAGATTAATAGTTGTTTTTTAAGTTAAAGTAGATTCAATAATCTACCCTTTTTCCCCATCATAACAATCTATACTTTTTTCTTTTAGAAAGAGATTGACTATGATCATTTACAATTTATAGCCAACTCCACTTAAATAAAAATAAACATTCATAAACAATATTTTGGGAATTTGGGTATTGTTCTCTAGACTACTTCCTGTTGATTGGGGATGCTAGTAATCTTATGAAGAACCTAAGAAATTTTTGAATTATAGTCAAGTCCTGATTGGGGTATTTTGTGTGGCTGGTCCATCTTAGCCAGCAGCCTTGAAGCTATTTTAGATGCAAAACTCAGAGGAAACTGTAACAGAGGTGTATCAAAACATTGGATCATCTGGGCCTCTGTTTTTATTGGTGTCTGGTCCTCTTCCTCTGAAAATACATAAAATTTTAAAGTAACACACACATCTGTATTAATACAAATATAAACTGTGCATTGTACACAAGTCATCCAAAGATGATTTTTTTGTTTTATATTTGAGCAGGTAAAATATACATCAACTGTCTTGTAGTTACTTTAGGTTTATTTTCCAATGTCTGTAGTCCAGATTTTCAGTCTTCTTTCTTCTACTTCTTGAATGATTACAAGAAAAATTTCTATCCCAGGAGAAAACCTGGTCAAGAGGATATATGTCTTCTAAGCCGGGAGCTTTCCTCTGATAAGCATCAGCTTTATATAAGGGCACTATATGACTTCTTTCTCAGTTCCACTGATCTTCACCTATGGCAATAGGTTTGGTGACTTATTGCCCAAAAAACATAATGAGATAAGGGAAAGAGAATGTTCATTGAGTCATTGAGCATCTACTATGCCTTATGATATTCTTGTGTGTTTTATTACATTATTTTAAATTAATAATGTTTAGAAAATGTGCATATGGGGATGCCAATATATGGCCATTTTCTTGCACTAAATCACGCTGTCACTTTGAGAGGGTAAAATGCATTATGCTGTGGGAGGATTTCGTTTCAACAAAAGAGAAAGCATTCTTAAAATAAAAAAAAGGACTGAAAATTTAAAGCTGTCTTCTTTTAAATAAGGGTATTTTGAAAGCAACGATTGATCCAGGAGAAGGAACCATTTGGTTCTTCCTGTGAGCTATGGTGGTCTTGAGCCAGTGGTTGACAAAAGTATTCATGCACCTGCGTTCTTCTGTAGCTCGCAACTGCAAACGATGATAGTAGTAAGGACTCAGTCTCTTATGGACCTTCCTTCTCCCCTTTAAAGGCCACTCAGTATCTGGACAAAGTTGGAAACCAATGGTTTTATTTACCCCTCATGAATTTTTCTAAAATTCTTTTAGGAATTTTATCCCTTTACTCATTGAGTACCATCATGTCTCATCTTCTCTACTACTCCTATAATACTCTCTAAATTAGATCACTGACTGAAGGGTGCCAGATGTGGGGGTCTTTCCAGGGGTCAGTCAATGAAGTGAACCATGAAGAAATGAGAATGAAAACTCAGTTCTTATTAACTTCATCAGATAGTATCAAGACTTCTGAAGAGTCTGATGTCAGGTGTTTTATTCACAACAAATTTAAACACAGTATAATTTGGAAAAAAAAAACTTTTCATGGTGTAATATAATCCCCAGTGCATAAGCAAGCATAATTACATTGAAATTTGACTCAGGGTACATGTCATTTCTTCCAAGAAATAGGCTACTTGTAATAGCATCAGGGCCTAGAGCAGGCTGTGGCTTGGTCTCAGTCATATCAATAGCATAAAGTTCATATGGACTATTAGCCACCTCTTGCCATGACTGTGGGGGGTTGGGGGAGTCCCTGACTATACAGATAATGTAAGGGTCATTTAAACTATTATTTCTGATCCTTGTTGTGGGAACTTGGAGAGCCCCTGGCTGTACCAGTCATTTAAATTACTAGCAATCCCTGGTCCAGGTTGTAGGAACTTGATATGGCATGATCTAACAGATAACAGATCACCAAGCTGTTACTTACTTCCAATCCTGGCTTTCTATATGGAAGGACAATTTTTTTCTTTTACATCTTTCCAAGTAGAAAGAAAGTCAATCCTTCATGCTTAACATTGCTGGTTTCTCTGGAGATCTGTGTGGACCTCCATGATATGGTCCAAACAACTGTTCCTCAGCTGTCACCTCTTTTTGTATCAGTTGAGGAAACCACAGCGCATCTTTTTGTTTCCTCAAAACATCTTCTAGCAGGAAAAGCATTGTGGAACAAGATAGTATGAAGACATATTGTTCAGTGGAAGAGAACATAGTTAGCATGCAGGAGCCCTAGGGTTCAGTCTCCAGCAACACACACACACACACACACGCACACGCACACGCACACGCACACGCACACGCACACGTACATGTACACGCGCATGCACACATGCACATAAATGAGAAATGTCCTCCATAGGTTCAGACTTTTGAACACTTGGTCCCTAGTTTGGAGAGATTTAACAGGTGTGGCCTTTTAGGATGAAGTATGTCACTGGAGGCCTGGGAACATATACCTTCCTTCCTGTTTGTGGATTCTGCTCCATTTATGTGGTAAAAGATGTGATCTCTTAACTCTGCTTCTGGTGTCATGCCTGCCTCTTACTACCCGGCTTCTCCACTGTGATTCCTCTAGAAACTTATGCCCAAATACAGTTTCTTCTATAATTTGTATTTTTTCACAGCAACAGAAAAGTAGTGAATAGACACACCCACAGTACACATACAATGGACTTAGTTTTTAGAACCTTTCATTTTAGGTCTGAATATTTTATGGAAAATAGGAGGGAAAAACGAACATTTAACACTTACTTCCAGAACATTCCTAAATCATGCCCAAGCCTCAGACCAAGTATTGGCCCAGAGGGCTCCTTGGCTTTCAACCCCGAGTTGAGCAGATTCGGTGCTCATTAGCTCCCCTAAGCATAGCACCCTTAACACAATTTCCACCCTTGCTTCTTTTTCTTGTGTAGAAAAAAAGGAACTTTGCTTTAAGTTATGTGGGTCTAAGTCTATTGCAAATGATCTCCAAACTCTGAAATTTCCCTTTTTTAGCACACTGGATCACAAATAAGAGTAAGAACATTGGCCATGAAAGGCAATGGTGTTTAAGTGGAGTTCAGAAGGAAAGGCAGATTCTCTCTCAGTTATTTTGTGTTAAAAAGGCACGGGCAGAGGCTAACTAGGCAGTGATACAAACCTTTAATCCCAGCACTTGGAAGGCAGAGGCAGGTAGAGCTATGTGAGTTTAAGGCCAGCCTGCTCTAGTGAGTTCTAGGACAGCCAAGGCTACACAGAGAAACTCTTTAAAAAAAAAAAAAAAACAGGCTAGAAGCATAAAAATTTCTTTTTTTATGAATTTCTGCTTCCTGTGTAGAGACATCACAAAGTGTGTACAACCAATTGTCCAGCATCCTGGAAAATGGAGAGAAGAATTTCTCAGTAGCCATGACCGAGAAGGTTCTCCAAGGACACGCATGTGCATGGAGGAGCCATGAGAAGTCAGGGCACAAATGAGAACCGTCAGCAGCGATAGGAGTGAGTCAGGAGACACACCCAGCACAGATCTGTGCTGTGCTGGTTCTATCCAGACTCCACCTGCTGTTGAACCCACACCGGCTTCATTCTCCGTGCCAAACAGTGTGTTATCTCCTTCTGACAGAAGTGTCTGCTGGCTGCATATGTCTTCACACAACCAGACTGGACTAGTTTAATAGTTTTGTCTTAATTCTGCCCTAAGATTTCTCAATTTAACTAAATAACTTAAATATTCTCTTGGCACCATTCTTCAGAGGAACTTTTTTTTTAAAGCCACTAAAAATTTATGATTTTGCTACAGAATACACAGAATAAAATCATCGTTCCAGTAGATGGAGCAGAGGTCACATAAGAATAGCTGAACACTGGCCCAGGATATGTAACTGAAGTCCAGATGCTCAGCGCAGCTCGGAGATGGAAAAGGCCCATTTGAGAGCCAAGACTGAGCATTATTGAATACTGCTTGGCTAAGCACCTCATTTAGACTTAGAAAGTGTCCCATCCTATTCAAATGGAAGGCAAAAACAACCTTAGGCAAATATCAAAAATGATTCCTTAAAGAAACATTTGTACTTTGGAGGAAGAAAGTCATAACTCTGATTTGTTTAAAAGCCTCACTGTGGTACTTCCCAGTCACTCCACGTAATACAGATGGGGCCGCAGTCCTTAGGAGTGGGGCCTCTAAGTACACGGCTAGTTTAGCCTCCTGCTGATGGTAATATGTGTATTTCTCCCCTCGCAGACTGTTCATGAATTGTGTGATTGCTTGATATGGAATTATGAAGAAATAGATCAATAAACACAGCAGGCTTCTGGGTTAAAGCCTTTGCTTACACGGCAGACCTATGAACAAATGGGCTACTTAGAGACTGCTAAAGCCAAGAACTGGCCACACGGAAAACCCTTGGGAGCACGTTGGCAAGTGGATCTACAGACATTAACAGATAAATGCAGAGACACAGATGTGTTGATAAGAAAATCTATTACCTACCAATAGTTAGTTAATAGTTAGCGCTAAGAATCAGGCTGGCTGCCTTTGGCATTTACTAAAGCCATGGGTGTGAGATTGAGACTGTCATGTTCTATAAGGAACTAATTTCTAAGTCCTCGAAAACCGCGAATGTGTACCATTTCTCTCAAGGAGCCACTGTGTACTTTACTCGCCCTGCTAATATTTTGGCAGCAGACAGAGCTAGGTTATCGAAGAGGCACCTCGGGGAGGAAGGACCTTCACAAAAAAGGGGCAGTTCACGTTTCGGATTGACAAATACACTGTGTATTTCACAGATACATATCAAAGTGACCATCAAGGGAAGGAGCAGTGATAGATGGATCTGAATTTGAGTCCAATTTTTGAGCCAATGGAGTTTATTGATCACAGAGTGACAGGATTTTAATTTAGCAGTTAAAGAACTGAATGTTTTGAAATTTGTCCTCACCACAGGCCAGTAAGGAACACAGAAGAGGCACCTACCCTCTCTCAGCAATCGCCTCATGACAAACAAAACAGCAGCATTTCTCACGAGACGTGATAATGAGAGAATTAACTTAAAGGATCGAAAGCATCTTTAGCCTCACTAATAAGGACTACTGCCTGATGAGCAGGACAGGACTAAAAGAAAACATCCACGTCTCAGTGTTCCATTGGGATACAGAGCAAGCTCTTTTGCCTGTGTTCACACTGGCACAGGACTCATTGCAAAACCTATTTTATACTAAACAATCGAATAAAAATCCCAATTTTAAAAAATTAACACAACTTCACACATGAAGAATTACACTGTCTTTATTTTGTAATTTTTCTTTATTAATAAATGAATTGCTAGTTTACAATAATTAGTTGTGAATTAAAACTTACTGAAATCATCTCATTGTATTTTATGAATTCATATGTATATACCTCTGCACAGCTTTCTTGACAATTTTAAAGAATTTATATGTGTATTATATAGATATAGATGTCAATTATATATATATACATATATATATATATACTTTAGTGTGTGTGTGTGTGTGTGTGTGTATGTGTGTTACTAAACCCAATTTTCAAATGTTTCCAATTCCTTGTTATACTGCTCAAAGTAATATTTTTTTTAGTATCCTGAAAAGGATACCAGAGTTAGCAAAGTTCACCATAAATAAAGAGATATATCACTGTCTCAAATCAAGTTGTCACAGACGAGAGTTGGAACTGAGACAATGGGCACTGATTCTCACCTTTCTAGAGACTGAGGTCTGGCAGCCACCAGGGTGCCAGCACTGTTTGGTTCCAGCTGTGCCTCTTTTGTGACATACAGATTGTGACATTCTTACTGTGCTCCCATATGTCCCTGGGAGCTAAAACAGGGAACCTACACTCTTTCTGTAGGACACAACCAAGAAGGACCACTGGCTCCAGGATGACAGGAGAAAACCCTTTTAACCTGCCCCACACAGCTTAAATCCTGATATTCCTCCATCCTTCCTTTCTTTGAGGTCTACAGTAGAAAGAAACTGTATAGTGATGCCATCCTTTTAAACACTCCTAAGTTTTTCATTCTTTGTCTTTGATTTTTGTTATTGTTCTTTTGAGTTGTCATCCTGAGATGCAGCAATGGCCTATTTTCCAAACTATCAGAACAAGATGATCAAAAAACATTTTTAATTCATTTAAAAGTTTTAAAAGGACAGGTCTCTTCTCTGGCACTTCTGAGCACCCCAGCCAGCCAGGCTTCCCATGACCTCCTCCAGGGTCCACCTAGGAGCATCTCCCTGACCTCCCCATCCAAGTTTTCAATGCAAGCCACCACATCTATCCCTGGTACCACATCCACTGACCCAGTCTAGTTTGACCAACCCTGAGTTGTGACACAGCCAACTTCAAGGCTTCTGCCAGGACTCCCCAACCTGGAAACATGCACAGGTTCCTACTGTACCACTTACAATAATCTGAACTAGCCAGGCTTTCCATGTCCTTCTCTACATTCTGACCAGGTGAACCTCCCTGACCTCCCCAACCATGCATTCTTCTCAGCCTGCTAGATCTAGTCTGGGGTCCATATACAGTGCCCTGGCCTAGTCTGGACTCCAATTACTTCACCATGAACAATTTCCAAGCTTCAGCTAGAATCTTCCATATGTCCAGGCTACTTCCATGCCATATCCAACCTTTCTACACAGCTACATCTATCCAAGGCTTGTAACAGAAAGCACATCCTATAAACTAACCCTGTTCCCTCTGTCTGTCTGACTCATTCTACCCAAGTTATATCCAACCTCTAGGCCCAATGTGCCCACACATCTTATATTCTGCCTCAACCTGCTGTGTCCATATCAGATGCAGAGTTAACAAAATAAGTCCATATACTAAGACTTCATTGCAAAAATACCACAATATGAAAGATTAAGCCAGTATTTTCTCTCTAAAAACTACTAGTAATGTATAAAAATTTGCCCATTGGAATTACCTAGAAGAAACCCAGGACACATAAATTAAAACAACAATCATAAACTACATCAAAGAATTAAAAGAGTTTAAAGAAACACAAAGACACAGCTCAATGAAACTAAGGGGCAAAAGCTTAGGAAAAATAAACACCTGAATGATGTCCAAGAAAACACAAACATAAGGCTGATGAAAAGGATGAACACAATGGGGGACTTGAGAACATTGATAAGGAGATAGAAACAGATGAGGACTCAAGTTGAAATGAAGTTGGGAATGAAAAACCCAACAACTCAATTAGAAAACCCAAAGGAAAACCTTAATAGAGTGAATCAAGCAAAAGACAGGCTATCAGGAATCAAAGATGAAGTATGGATCTAGACAAAATAAGCAAGGAATATGAAAGATCACAGAAGAGAAAGACAAAGAAAACGTATCATTAAAAAACTAACTTTTTAATTATAAGCATAAATGATGGAGAAGAATTTCAAGTCAGTGGCATAGGTCAGATCTTCAATAAGATCTTAGAAGAAAACTTCCCCAGACAAAGGAAAAGCATACTCATACAGATACAAGAAACACACAGAATGCTAAATCAAGAAGATCAGAAAAGAAAATCACCATGGTATAAAGTTTATGTAACAAAGAAAGTGTATTGAAAGATTAAAGAGAAAAACACAAGCCACACATAAAGGAAAACCCATCAGAATAACAGCTGGTTTCTCAATTGAAACCCTGAAAGCCAAAAGAGGCTGAACCAATGCATTGTAAGTCCTAAAAATTCATGAGAACAAATCTAAACTAATATAACCAGTAAAAATATGTCATAATTGAGAGAAAAAAAACTTTCTGTAACATAAACAGCCTAAATTTTTTATATATAACAAAATAAAATCTAAAAATATAAATATACATATATGTATTTTATATATATATATATATGTATATATATATATATCATATATAATTCTTTTGGGTCAAACAGAAAAATGAGCATTACAGCACCACTGTAAAAAGAAATATGAAGCCATAATTATTAAAACAAAAAATGCCACTGATAATACAATACCAAAAATCATTAACAATAAAATGACCACAAATGACACACATATTTCAATAATAATTTTAAATATCAATGGCCTTAATTTTCAAATTAAAAGACAGATACTCATTCAATATATCAAAAACAAAATCCATCTATCTGTTGTCTGTAAAAACACAGCTTTAAAGATAAGCATTATCTGATCATCAAAGGATAGACAAAAATATTACATTCAGTTGGGACAGAGAAATAAGTTGATGTTGCTATCCTAATCTCTGACAAGCAGACTTCAAATTAAAACTAATCAGAAGACATAAAGAAGAACACTTCATTCTAACCATTAATTATTAACAAAGAAAACATTACTATTCTAAACATATATACCAAACTCTGGGGCACCAAATTTTATTTTAAAATGTACTACTGAATTTAAAGATGCAAATTAACATCAATCCAATAATAGCAGGTGATTTCATTACCAACTCTCTCCAATAGACAGGAAATCTGCACAAAAAAGAAAATCATCGGAGAAACATCAGTGTTGGGGCATGGAGTCCCTGTAATCATCACAGCGAGCAGTGCAACAATACGAGCATGAAGAGGCAAGAATAAAAACTCAGTTCAGCTCTACTTAGGGTAGATTAAACTTCGTGAATCTAAGGCTAGGCTGTTTATTGCCAGCGTATTGAAACACAATACAGTTTGGAAAAAAAGTTTCTTGATGTAATACAATCCCCAGTTAACAAGGAGGCATAATTACACTGAAGCTCAACTCAAAATATGTGTTATTTCTTCCAAGAATTTGGGTTCTAGAGATGGGGTATAAGCACTAGCTTAAATGTCTACAGAAGGTTCTGACATTGTCTCATCATACAGATAGTGTAGAGGTCAACTGGGCTATTATCCATGTCCAGTCCCAACTGAGGGAGCTTGAGAGAGCACCAGGCTGCACAGATAATGTTAGGGTCATTTGAATTTCTAGCTACCTCCCATCCTGGTTGTGGGAGGTTGATATGGCCTGGCCCTACAGATAATGAAGATCATCAGTCTACTAATCACCTCCAATTCCCAGCCATCTGTGTGGAAAAATAGGTTATTGTCTTTTGAAAGGACAATCTTGCATGCTTAACATCCCTGGCTTTCCTGGTGATCTGTGAAACAAGGACCTCTGTGTTCCCAACATAGCAGAATTAATTGACTTCATACAGCAAATAGTTCTAACAGAACAATAGAATATTCCACGTAAACCCCAAGGCATACACATTTTACTCAGCAGCAAAAGGAAACTTTTCTAAATTAGACGCCATTCTGTAACACAAAATTTTTTACAAATTCAGAAAGATTGAAATCATTCCTTGTATCCTATCTGACCAAAATGTGATAAAACAAATTTTCAGCAAATAAATCTCTAGTAAATACACAAACTTTGGGAGACCAAACAACTCATTACATAATGATAAGTGGATCAATGAAAAAAAATCAAGAAACAAATAAAAATAATTCCTGGAACTAAATAACAATGAAACACAGCAACACCTCCAAGACATATTGGAAGCAATGCTGTAAGGGAAATTGATAGCCACATATTTGTGTTCTCTCTGATTATTTTAAAGTAGACAGTTTAAAATTATGTATTAATGAAGCAACTCAAAAAGTTCAAAAAACAAGGAAAAACCTAATCCAAACCAGTTTATAGTAATAAATAATAAAAGCCAGAGCATGAATTACTGAAATAGAAGCAAAGAAAATGATACAAACCATCAACGTGTCTAAGAACTCATTCCTTGAGAAGATAAACAAGATTGACCCAACTAACCAAAACAAAACAACGAGAGGACTCAAGTTCCCTGAATCAGAAATGAATGGGGAAACATTTCAACAAACAACAAAGACTTCATAATGTTGTTGGAGAATGTTTTTAAAAGCCTGTACTCCATTAAGCCAGAAAACTTAAGAGAAATGGATGAATTTCTAAATGCAGCCTACACACTAAATCAAACCATGGCTAAGTAAACAACCAAAATAGACCTAACCCATAATGACAAAGGAGATAGAAATAGTAATAAAAACCTTCTAGAAAAAAAAAAGTTCAGAGGCAGATGGAGTCACAGTAGAATTTTAGCAGACATTTAAAGAAAGTGTAATCTACAGCCTATCCTTCTTAAACTACTCAAAAATATAAACAGAAAGAACATTCCCAAACTGTCTGTGAGGCCAGTATCAGTCTAATGCCTACATCAGGTAAAGATAAAACAGAAAAAGAAAACTACAGTTCAAGTTGAACACAGACTGAAAAATCCTCAAGAAAATACTTGCAAAGAGAGTACAGAGATACATTAAAAAGATTATTCACCATAACCAAGTTGGTTTTATCCATGAAATTCAGGGATGGTTCAACATACACAAGCCAATAAATGTAGTAAACAAAATAAATTGATTTAAGATAAAAATCACATGATCATCTCAATGGATTCAGAAAAAGCCTTTGACCAACTCCAACCTACCTTTGTGATAAATAATCCTAGACAATATAGAACTAGAGGTAACATATCTCAACACAATAAAAGCGATATCTTAGAAACCCTGAGCCCACATCAACCTAAATGGAAAAAAAGTCTGAAGTCAGAAATGAGACAGGGATGACCACTAACCCCTTTTGATGGCTGGACTGTGTGGTGATATTTTATTTGTGCTCTAACAAATAAAGCTTGTCTGGGGATCAGAGGAAAAAGCCAACCTGCTGTGGATATCACTCTATATAAATAAAACACTGATGGCCAATGACCAGGCAGGAAGTATAGGCGGGACAAAGAGAGAGGAGAATTGGGGAAACAGGAAGAAGGAGGAGAGACACTGCAGCCACCGCCAGGAGAGGCAACCTGTAAAGACGCCGATAAGCCACCAGCCACGTGGCAAGGTATAGATTTATAAAAATGGGTTAATTTAAGATAAAAGAACAGTTAGCAGGAAGCCTGCCACGGCCATACAGTTTATAAGTGATATAAGCGTCTGAGTGATTATTTTATAAGTGGATTGTGGGACTGTGGGGCTTGGGGAACCTGGAGAGAAGCCCTCCAGCTACAAATGGCGCCCAACGGCTCGTGTTTCCACCTTAAACCTGAGAATATTTAATAACCAATTCTAAACAGAGCCAAAACCAGGTTCCTGCTTCTTGTCTCATATGAGCAGCTAGACGCCGCAAAACGCAGGTTTGAACACTGGCGGGTTCCTGGCTTGTGCGTTTGACCGGCAGTATGGCGGAAATGAGGCGTCTGCCAGCGGCACATTACGCTGTGTGGTAGATTTAGTCTTTACTAGTATTTAAAAAAAAAAAAAAAAAAGGTTTCTGGGCTACACGCTGCTTTGATAAAAAGCTTAGACCCACTATTTCTGAGACTTGATGACTCCCAGAGCTGGCGGAAAACGTACCACTGCCATGTTGGTAAGCTGAAGTGGGCGGAGCCAGCTGCCACAGCGCGGTTTCAGTCTTAGAATGGTGCAGTTTAAAGCAAATAGGCTCAAGGTAATATAAAAAATAAGCCACGTAAAGATGGCTACCACACAGAGAATCTGGATTATGTTGTCTTTGATATTCATAACTGAAGAAAAACATTTGATTGCAAAAGCTGTTCAGTTATGCCAAAATGTATATTTTAAAGGTACCTTGACTTCAAAATTTGGATATAAGGATATGTTACTTTGGAAAAGAGGTTTTGCTTTTGTTTCCACAGAAAGCCAGAGACTGTGGATTTGTTCCAGATTAAGATACATCAGGTTTCACCAGCCAAGACCCCCTGAAAGGTCTCTGATGACACCGTGGCCCAGATGATCCAACATCCAGAGTGGTTTCAAGGCAACTGGTTCACACAATACAGCCTCACGGACTACCCCATAGGCTTAAAATTTTCTTTGCTTCCCCATAAGATACAGCGCCCCCCTCCAGCATGAAGTAGTAAGAGATGCTACGCCCAAATTCCCAAATATACCAAGCTGGCTTTAGAGGTGGAATTGGCTCACTCCCCCTCTAAACCCAGACATATTGCTTAAAAAAAAATGGTTAAGAGATTCTTGTGTCCCAAATCAGAAGAGCCCTCTGGTGTGGGACAGAGAAAAACCAATATTTTTATTTAAAACAGGTTGATTATAAATGTGATCTCTTTCTAAAAAAGAAAAAGGGGATATGATTAGATATATAGGAGGATATAGAGATGATAAGATAAAAGGATAGATTAATGAACCTACTTTTAAAGAAAAACTTGTTTAAAATGTTTTACATTGGTATAGATTTTAGTTTATGCTTAAAATGTTTTACATTGGTATAAATTTTAGTTTATTGATACAAACTTGAAGTTAATTTTGTTATACTGTATATATATATATATTTCTATTCTTGTTTGAGGTATTATGTTTATGTAACTCATTTAAAATTGTAATGGATAATTAAAAATAGATTAATAATTAGTCATCTATGATAATCATATTTGAAGCCATGTTAGTTAAGTCTTCTAGGTATACATAGATATATTTCAGATAGATAGGTAATCTTCAAACACTTCATAGACCTAGAGAATATGGCATTTAAATAACTTAGAATTCTGTTGACGTGAGACACAATTGCTCCTGGCTGCACCAATTGATCCCGAGAGAATGTTGGGCTTCTAGACATTTCCATTTGGAAGTTTGTCTTTTTGGCACAAAATGGCCTACTGGGCAAAGAACTGCCCTTGCCTTGATGGCTGACAGTACAAATACAATGCTGTCCTTTCTGGACAAGTGGGACACAAGGAAAGCGACCACTGTACTCTGCCAAGACAGGGTAAGATGGTCTCTCAGAATTCCTGCTTCTAAAAATGGTCTGTCAGATACTCTAGGCCTGTAGCCAATTTGAATGCACCAACAATACTGAGAAACATTAGGTGACTGTCCAGGCTGCCAGCTGTCTTGGTCTACTTTGGCAAGATTCCTGAAAGTTGCTTGCATCCATCTACCATTTCTCAGCTACCATTATGTTCCTTCTCAGGTCTTTGATGTGGTTGAAAACTAGATAGTTGTAATTTCCTCAGTTATGATAAAAGATAAGTTAGACATAAAACCTTAAACTCACAAATATAAGATAGATAGGACATCTTTAATATTGTAACTATAATTCTTGCTCGGTAATTGTTTTGTTATATGTAATTTTACCATGTTAAAGTTAAAACCTTCCTTTTTAAAAAAAGAAGAAAGGGGAAGTGCTGTGGATATCACTCTATATAAATAAAACACTGATGGCCAATGACCAGGCAGGAAGTATAGGCGGGACAAAGAGAGAGGAGAATTGGGGAAACAGGAAGAAGGAGGAGAGACACTGCAGCCACCGCCAGGAGAGGCAACCTGTAAAGACGCCGATAAGCCACCAGCCACGTGGCAAGGTATAGATTTATAAAAATGGGTTAATTTAAGATAAAAGAACAGTTAGCAGGAAGCCTGCCACGGCCATACAGTTTATAAGTGATATAAGCGTCTGAGTGATTATTTTATAAGTGGATTGTGGGACTGTGGGGCTTGGGGAACCTGGAGAGAAGCCCTCCAGCTACACCAACCACTATATTAAACATAGAGTTAAGGCAGTAGTAGCAAGTACCTTTAACCCTAGCATTCAGGAGGCAAAGATCCATCCAGATCTCTGTGAGTTCAAGGCCACACTGGGAAAAGAGCCAGGCATGGTGGCACATGCCTTTAATCTCAGCACTAGTTAATCATAGAGGTCTGGAGGTCTGTATGGACAAACAGGAAGTGATAGAGCTGTGCAGAAAGAGGAAGTGATGGAGCTGGGCAGACAGAAGTGAGATTGCAGGGCATGAGTATACAGGAAGTAGCTCTCTCTTGGGCTGAGGATTTCCTAGCAGTAAGAAATTGCGGCTGGCTTGTTTTATTCCTCTGATCTTTCAGCTTTCACCCTGATATCTGGCTCCAGGTTTGTTTTTTTTTTTTATTAATAAGACCATCTAGCAATTTGTGTTTCAAAATTGACCAACTGAGGTTTTTGATGAGGCCCTAATATATGAAGAAAAAACCGTTTTGTTTTGTTTTTCTCAAAACCCAGGAACACGCTTGCCTGAGCTAATAACAGCTGGGGTCAGGGTACAAGGAGCTTTTCCCTGAGGACCCAATGCAAAGAGAAAGAACACTTCTCCTAATATAAAACCAAGAATATTTTTGACAGAGCTGCTAATGACTTGGGGACAGGGCCTTTGGAGAGCTGTGGCTTCAGGTCTTGTGCACACAACACTTCCCACCATAAGGGGTTACTAGTTATCAGTCCCAGGGCTGCTGGCTTCAGATCTTGTGCACACAACACTTCCCACCACAAGGGGTCACTAGTTATCAGTCCCAGGGCTGCTGTGCAATATTTTTGAGATACCCTATGTTCTCCTTGTGCAACATTGTTTGATTAGCTTTTGGTCAACTTTTCCCCAATGAATTATTATTTCTTCTACTGTCCCATTTCTTCCCTTGAAATAGTAAAAATATGCTGTACTTCTTAATAATCTTAATAATATAGCTGCTCCAGGTCAATCCCCACTCCTTTGCTAAAGAAGGAAATTAAAGTGACATACACAGGAAAATAAACAAATATTCATATTCGGAGAGTCCGTGGTATTTTTCATTAGATAATGCAAAAATTCTATCAGTAAGCTTCTAAAACTGATAAATAAATTCATCAATGTGGTAGGATACAGAAGCCACTTCCAGAAGTGCACAAATCAATAGCGTGCATGTACACTAACAGCAAACATACAGAGAAGGAGATTATGTATACACAATAGATTGAGAGAAAGTAAACTATTTAGTAATAAACCTCCTCAAAGAAGGGAAAGACTTCTTTACTGACAACTTTAAATCTCTGCAGAAAGAGAAAAGAACACTGCATATTCATGTCTTGATAGCACCAATTTTGTGAAAATGTCCATTTTGCCAAAGACTATTTACAGATTCAATGTAATACCAAAGGCCTCATCTTATTCTTAACAGAAAAAGAAAAATCTATCCCAAAATGCATATGAAATCACAAAAGATTTTGGATACACAAAATAATCCTGAGCAAAAGAGCAATGCTGGAGGGAACACCATTCCATATCTTAAGATATAGCACAGAGACATAGTAATAAAAACAACATGATACTGGCACAAACACAGACATGAATAGCAATGGCACAAACTGAATACTCCAAACATGAGTGCACATAACATCAGTCCCTTTACTATCCGGCAAAGATGTCAAAAAGATAAGGTGGAGAAAAGAATGCATCATCAACAAATGATGCTGGGAAAATGGGATGTCCACATGTGGAAGAATGAAACTAGACTCATATCTATTCCTTTTCATAAAGACTATTTCAAAATGGACCAAAGAACAAAGAACTGAGAGACATTAAGACTGCTACAAGAAGAAAAGAAGAAGGAGAAGAGGAGGAGGAGAAGGAAGCTGAGGAGGAGAAGAAGGAGGAGGAAGAGGAGGAGGAGGAGGAGGAGGAGGAGGAGAAAGCATAGGCAACAGCATAGGCCGCATCTTCACCATACAGATGGGTGTAGAAAAGGCTTCCTGAAAACCAGTCCATTTACTGAATAATTAAAACATCAATTGACAGGTGGGATCGCAGGAAACTAAAAAGCTTCTACATAGATAGCCAAGAAACAATCAGCTAGGTGAAGAAGTCCACAGATTGAGAGAAAATATTTGACAGCTATATGAGAGGACTAATATACACAATACACAAAGAACTAAAAAAAATTTTTTTAAAGATGAAAAATGGAGTTCTTAAAAGAAGGAAAAAATGGCTAAAAATTTTTCAAAAATGTTCATTGTTTCTAGCAATCACAAAAATGAATCCTGATTCACTACTGGTGGGATTGCAAATCAGTGAGGCCACTATGACAATAAGTGTTGAGAATTTTCAAAAAGCTAAAATATCCTTGATGGTGGTGGTGCATGCCTTTAATCTCAGCACTTTGGAGGCAGAGACAGGTGGATCCCTATGAGTTCAAAGCCAGCCTGGACTACAGAGTGAGTTCCAGGAAAGCCAGAGCTGTTAGACAGAGAAACCCTGTCTTGAAAAAAGGAAAAAAGAAGTTAAAAATAAATCTACCATATGACCCTGCCATGCCATTCCTTGGTGTATTCCTAAAAGATTCAGCATCATACTCCACAGTTGCTTACTCAGCCACATTCATTGATACTTTATATACAATTCTAGGAAGTAGAGACAACCAAAATATCCTTAAACCTATGAATAGATGATGAAAATGTGGTACACACTTTGAAATACTATTCAGCTATAAAGAAAAGTGAAATTATGAACTTTTCCAACAAATGGGTAGAACTAGAAAAGATCATATTGAGTGAAGTAACCCAGACCAGAAACACAATCTTGTATGTTCTGTTTCATGTGATGCTCCTAGCTCCACATCTTCAGATGTGAGTATATATCCCAGAACAATGGTAGAAACCAGGAAATTAAAAAGGTACCATTGCTGGGGTAGGGGGAGCAATAGACAGAAAAAATAGCTGAATACAACTATCTGATCAAGGAAATGGGAAAAGTGGAGGGTTCTTTAGGGAAATGGATGTGGGTAAATACAAAAGGAGAGAGAAAGGTAAGATAGAAATAAAGACGTCTGAAAAATTAATAAGGAATCATACTGTTAACTATTTGTTTAAAAAAAAACCTCTGTTGTGCATAATTCTGTGTATAGATGTACAGAAATTGTTTAAATAAACTTTTCTCATGTGGGCTGACAATATTTTCCCCAAGAGCCAAGATCACCTCAAAATAAACCTTCTTTTAAAATGTTGGTCAGAGCTGTCCAATAGACTTCCAAAACTTACAGTCTATTGCTTCCACCTCAGAGATGGAAGGTAAGTGCCTATTGCTGAAGACATCATGTACTTCAGAAACTGTCCTTTAGATAGAACTAACCTGGAAACCTCCTCCTTAAAGAATAACATTAATGATACATTAAGGTGCCATGCAAGCTGTCAATGGAAGAAAGCAACCGATGATCTTACCCAGATATAACGTCTATGAGCCACAACAATGACAAGCATGGCATCATAACTCTCAGAGTGCAGTAAGGGCACACATGCCCTGACAGTAGTCAGAAGTTCTTGAATTGGACTTAAATCCTGCTCAACCATGCCCCGTACTGGAAACCTAGCCACCTTCTCAGTGCTAGTAAAGGCATGGACCTTGGAGAAGAACTTAAAATGACTACTCTACTAAATGAGCATAATCCCTAAGGGCAAGCTAAATATCTTCTACCCACAGATAAGTGCAGTCTTCACCATCTGTCAAGGAAATACGTCTTTTCAACAGACAGAGACCATTACAGAAAATCCCAACTAATCAAAGTGGAGAGTTGTAGAACCTAGTCCCAATAGACTCACCTACAGAGTATTTCCATACCTAAGGTTCGGGGCACATTGCTGAAGAGGGCTTGGAAAGGTTGTAAGAGCCAAAGGATCAGGAAGTTTTCTATGAGACGAATCTCAGAAGCTTGTGCCATAAAATCTCCTCAACATGACTACCCAACCATGAGCTGAACAAAGATGACACCGAATACGTGCCAAAGTGGATATGGGAAAGCCAGGAGGCCTCAACTCTACAAAAAGATCTCTAAGAAACTAGGGAATGCTGAGAATAGGAGAATTAGTCTTCCCCAGGGAAGAGCACACCAATTAGTTATCTAATATCAATGGTGAGCCCTGAAAACATACATACAAATAACATTATATAGCTGAGCTGATCATGTTTAGGAATGTATTTGTATATATACACAAATATATGCATATATGGTAGTTTTAATGAGAATGGTTCCCACGGGCTCATACATTTGAATGTTTGGTCCCCAGGTAGAGTTATTTCAGAAGGATTAGGAGGTCTGAGTCATCAGGATTTCAAAAGTCCACACCATTCCCATTAGCTCTATCTCTCTGTCTCTCTTTCTGTCTCAGTCTTTCTGTTTCTTACCTGTCTCTCTTTGTCTCTCTCTGTCAGTCTGTCACTCTGCATTGTACTTGTGAACCAGATGTGAGCTCCCAGCTACTTCCTGAGCCATGCCTCACTGCCTGCTGCCAGGTTGCCAGCCATGATAGCCACGGATTCACGCTCTGAAACTGTAAGCGAGTACCCAAGACAATGCAAAATGTTTTCTAAGTTGTCTTGATCATGACGTATCTTCACAGTAACAGAAAAGTAACTAAGACAGAATGTAATAACAATTAATGAAAAAAAGGCTATGAATTTGAAAGAGAACAGGGAGATGTGAATGGGAAAGGTTTGAAGGGAGGAAAAGATGTAAACAAATTATATTCTCAAAAATAAAAGAACTCACAGCCCACATGGTCATTTATGAAGTCTCAATAATTTTAACAAACATTAAAAAAGGATAATCAAAAGGCTAAAGGCAAAGTAATGTCTTAGAAGATATAAAGAATAGAGAGAAACATTTCACATTAATTAATCTTGATAAGTAATACTAATAGTCTATAAAATATAAATATCTAATAAACATTTTAAAAGTTAAAATAAATAATAGTATTAGAAGACATTAAATTTTATTAAATTTTATAAATCCCTCAACATAGTATTTGCTTAACTAGTACTGAGTTAACTGCTGCCTCCTCCCCCTTTCAAGTAGCCTCTGTGCTATTTATTTAAATGGGAGCAGCTATGTGCTAGAAAAAAACAACTAATAAGAAACAGCATATAATTCTAAATAAATATTTTTTCATATTTTAGTGTTACTAATGTACATGTGTGTAACTATCTGTGATCTATTACATAATATTGACTTTTGAACTGACTTCATGTGGTTTTGTGCTAAAATGACTCTCCAAAAACCTTGACCACTTTGGCATTAATACCTGAGTTCTCAAAATTGATATGATTAAAAAATATATAATGGGGAGTTAAAACAATTCTGTTTATACTATTATTTACAGACTCACTGACATTTGTATAATAGTCTACTATAATTATTAGTATTTCTATTCAATAAGAAATCATTTGAAAAACTACTTCTGAATAAGTATAACTTCACAATAAGTATTTGTATTAAACTATCCTTGAAATTTTCTATAGAACGTATGAAAAATTATATGAAAAAAATTAATATGATCTAGGTGGTGAAAATATTTTATTGTAAAAAAGTAAGAAAATTAAAGGGTGTTTTTCCTTTGTAACTGACAACATTTTATTAGAAGATGAACATTTAGTTTGAAAAGAAATAATCTTAGAGAAAGCTGTCTTGGGAAGAAAAATTGTAAAATAATGTTCCAAGGACAGGAGGGCATTTTATAGATAAGAGGCCACTATGTAGTTACCAAGAGACTATGTGTCAAGTTTGTGACAAAATGACAGAGTTATTCCAGTTCCAGGGGAAACAGAAGTCACTTGTGTAAAGACAATTTCCAGCATCAACTACTAAATTAATTGCTGCCAATTTGATTAATATGCTTAAAAGTTGATGCTGTTGAAATATATATCAGGAACTAGATAGTTTCACAATGCCTATCATATTATCTGTGACAGGAAATAATTGAATTAGTTAAACACAAAAGTGGATTCAGCAGGTAAAGGCACTAACTTGCTGTAACCTGACAAATGTATTCAGTACCTGGGAGTCAGATGGTGGAAAGAGAAAGCCAATACAAACTGGAAATTGTCCTCTGACCTCCACATGTGCATAAAACACACACATCCACACATTCACATACACACTCACAGACACATAAATAAAGATGTAGTTTTTGAAAGGCAAAAATTTATTCCTTTTAAAAACACAACTTAGTTTTAATGGATAATTTTGTCTTCACTGTATAAAGGTTGTCTCTCTATATATGTATATATACACATATATATAATGTGTGTATATTCCATATATATAATAAATACACATACAAAATATTACAAATTTGCTTTTTGAAAGGAACATGTGCTTAAAAAATATAAAAGTGCTTTAATGGAATTTTTTATTCAAAGATAGGTTTTAGCAATATATGAACCATCATTCTGCCAGCAATGGTACACTAAAACCTAATATTTATTTAAATGCATATTATAGTCATAAATACTTGATAAATCCAAATAAAAAATACTACAGTTTTATCAAAGTATATCTTAAACAGTAGATTAACCATATGATGGTTATGCTGACTAGAAGACCATGGACATGCAACTCCACTGCAGATGTGTGAATGTGAGGACAGACAATGACAAGTACTTTATGGGTGCTGAAGTCAGTTGCTCTCTCTTTATTCCTCAAATGAACAGTAGCAGGTTCCTTTACTAAAAGCCACTGAGTTTGAAATGCATCGACCCCAAATAATCTACGACCATGTGTGATTCCAGATTTTACTTTCCTGTTGAATTTTCGTTTTTAGATTATGAAAACTCTGAATTGTTTTTCATTTGTTATACATCTATGTATAGGATGCCTCTTCAGGGAAATAAAATAGCGAAGAGTTATTCTGGAATAAATTGCATTTCATAAGCAGAGTAGTGAGTTCTTCTCAACAAAAGTAAAAACTGTGATATGTGCTTCTACCCAGGCTTGAAGAGACGCAGGAAGCATTGTGAATCCCAGACAGCATAAAATGCCATTGCCAGGCCAAGCACCCCATCGCTCTGTAATATGGATTCCTAATTATTTTTATTGTATGTCACTGTTTCACACGATCAAGTCTAGTTGACTAGAAAATTTTGGTTCGAGTCCACTAAGTCACAGCTAAATTTTTACTATTATTATTTGGGTTTCTTCCTGAATACCCCAAATTTATTGTATTAGAACACCTTAAATTATATTTTGATAATAACATTTTATTAAAAAAATCGAACAACTGCAATATTCGCAGAAGAGCTACAGTATCTTTAAATCCACTGTTATATCTTTATTTTTTTTAATTCTTATATGTTTACTTCTGGCTTATTAAAAGAATGATGATTTGATTTTAATCAAACACTTCATTTGAAAGTCACAGCTAATGAGTGTCAAGTAATGGTGAATGCATGGTAAGAGGTATGGAAATATCCCCTGGAGCTGCAAGGATTCACTCCAGAGCGTCCTGAACTCAGTTCCACTGACGTATCTCTGGCTATAAATGTGGCTTCTAAGCACCTTCATTGTGATGCTTTTCTTGATCACTTTACTTTTATGGTAGGCCATTGGGCTATGCAATGAACCACAAGTTGCTGTCACTAGCTTTCCTAGTATAAAGAGATACTTTGTCCGTATTTCATGCCTCACCAAATTGTTGAATATATGCTTTGTTAATTTACCCCTTTAAGTGAATTAAAAGTCATTTAATCATGATTATGGCTTATCTGTTCTAAATCCTATTACTAAGCAGGATCATGGAATACAAGAAAGGAATCAGCACAGTCTCCATGCCTGTTTACATTTATCCTAGTTTTGTACAATGCACAGAATGTGCACTGGATTACAGAGAAGAACAAAATTAGAGAGAAGACAAGTGCAACACGAATCTTAAAAAGTCTTTTAATAAAAAATCCCAGTACCAGATATTGGTGTAAATGCTGAAAGATCAGAGAGACAAAGGAACAAGCCACAGCCACCATCTCTTACCTCACCAACTCCTCAGCCTGGAAAACCTCTAGCTGAAAAAGACGCTTCTGCTGAAAAGCCTTTATAGTTCCTGTCTCCTCACAACTTACATACCTTTCTCCACGCAGCCATCATTTCCTGGGATTAAAGGCTTGTGTGCTTCCCAGTACTGGGATTAAAGGTGTGTGCCACCACTGCCTGGCTCTGTTTTCTCTCCTTGACTCAGTCAATCTCATGTAGTCCATGGTGGCTTGAACTCACAAAGATCCAGATGGATCTCTGCCTCCTGAGCACTAGGATTAAAGGTGTGTGCCACCACTGCCTGGTATCTATTCTTAATTCAGTGGCTTGTTCTGTCTTCTGATCTTCAGGCAAAGTTTACTACAGTACATAATATATCACCACAATGAGGGTCAGGTCAGGGATACAGATAGAGCCACTTCCAAGCGGTGTGAATATTACAATCTGAGATTTTCTGCTTTGAATTATCTATCAGAGAAAAAGACAGCAAAATTATCACAACATTGCTGATGTTTTTGCTCTTTTTTTCTATGGGGGACCTGCCACCCATCTTCCAAATAAACCACACATGGAGGCTCATTCTTACCTATAAATGCCTGGCTTTTGCTTGACTTGTTTCTAGCCAGCTTTTCTTAACTTATCAAGTCTACCTTTTGCCTGTGGGCTTTTCCTTTTCTATTCCTTGTATACCTTTCTTTATTTCTTATTTTGTGACTTGCTGTGTAGCTGGGTGGCTGGCCCCTGGGTCCTTCTCCTTCTCTGGCTACTTCTTCCTTCCTCCTAGATTTCTCCTTCTATATATTCTCTCTGCCTGTCAGCCCTGACAATCCTTTCTCCTATGTTGCTATTAGATGTTCAGTTCTTTATTAGAGCATTAGGTGTTTTAGACAGGCAAAGCATCACAGCTTCACAGAGTTAAACAAATGCAACCTAAGCAAAAGTAACACACAAAACACATTGCTAGACTCTAATGTAATGCAATGAACTTCTAATAAAGCACCATAAAACTACATATCACAAGCAAAGACACTGTTTCTGTAATTCAGAAACCAGTTGACATAAGCAGTGCACATCAGTGTCCCCGTGTCCCCCCCCCTCCCCGGGTCAAAGCAGATGGAAGCTGAAGTAGCTGACTGTTGATGGTGGTCATGGAGTGAAAGACTCTGTGAGGCGCAGAGGTAGGATGAAGGTGTTAGAAAGGTCCAGCCAACAATATGAAGGTCTCGTCCTGTTCTAAGTCTCCTGTTACTGGAAGGATAGCACATTAGAGTCCATATTGTCCTGGGCTCCATTTCTTATAAACATAAATTCTGATTTAAATTGAGCCAAATAATACAGAAATGATCCTCTGAATAAATTGCCTTGTCTCACTTCCCATGTCCTGCTCGGCTTGTTGCCTAATTGTCATTAGCTCCTGATGAAATTCACTACATTCCCACTAAGATGTAGGCTAGAAAGGCAGAAATATGTGATTATAATAAATAAACACAAGCTATTGCTGTAAAAAACAAAACAAAACAGATAATTGTAGCTGATGAACCTAAAAAACTGTAGTACAAAATAAACATACATAAATTTATTGATTTGATTCTATATGACTCACTTTAATTTAAATATTGGCTTATTTTATACTAATAATCTTGAAATTTGTACTTGTTAAAGAATCATAAAATTATTCCCAAATAGATATTTTTTCTTTAGGGAGTCACAGTTTCCCATGAAAGTACTAATTAAGCAAGGCTCTGCTAGCCAGCAGCTTGCAAGCTGGGTGGGCCTCTGCACTGCATTCACAGTCCCCATTGCTAAGTGTCAAAAGGAAACACCTCTAAAGAACTATCACTGCTGAATCTGTTAGTGTGAATTTGATTATTAAAATCTGCCTTGTCCCGATTTGTACTGCTCAAATTTAGAGAGAACCCAAACATTCTTTTTCAAACTTATTTTTAGGTAATAAAAAGGAGCATATACAGGCTCAACAGAGTAGGCAATGGTTATGTTTCAAATAATAAAATTTTATAGCCTTGCATTTAATTAAAAAAGATGTTATATCTGATTCAGTCCAAAATCCACCTCAATCAAAATCAAATTCAATTCTCCCTACAACCACTGCCCTACCTGCCTTTCCAATTTATTTATTTGTCTATTTGAAAATGTTGAAATCTGATGCCAGCAAGATGGTTCTGTATGTAATGATCAAAACTGCTAAGCTGGACGACCTGATTTTCATCCTTAACATCCACATAGTGGAAGGAGAGGACTGACTCCCACAAGGCGTCTCCTGATCACCACGTGCATTTGATGTTGTACCTTTATGTGTTCACTATAAACAGTCATCATTTGACCCTTTAAATGAGTAATGGAAACATGACTATATTTAGACCTTGCCAGTTTTCACTAGCAGAAACCAAATCATGGACTGACAAGATGGTTCAACATGTAGAGCTGTTTGCTCCCAGGTCTGAATCCTCTATTTAACCTTTGCATCCCACAATGTGAAAGTAGAAGGAGTTTGCTTCTGATCTCCACTCATACCCAAGGCACATGTGTGCCTATATGTACACACACACACACACACACACACACACACGCACACGCACACGCACACGCACACACACACACACACGCACACACACACACACACACACACACGCACATGTGCGCACACACACACATGTGAATGATTGAATGAATGAGTGAATATAAAATCTAATCTGAATGTCTTCACAGGTGATACATTTTGTCCATGTGACACTTCAAACATTTGAATTATCCATCTTAGCCTTAGTCACCATTTAAGGTATATATGACTGTCTCTTTTGTCTCATTTTATTTAATTCATAGATTTGCAAAGAGAATACTTTGAAAGGTTAAACAATTCATCCCAGTTCCTAAAGTTTGTTGGTGGCCATGCTGGGCCTGTTGTCAGGTAGCTGCTAACTCTGGAGTCCTTCCTTTATCCACTCACTTAAAAGTTTATATGGAATAAACTAGAACAGACGTTTGAAGTGCAAGGACAGAGGTAGTCTCTATAAAAAGTATTTTAACTACACAATAGCAACTCTTCCTACCCACAGATTAAATTGTTCTAGTAGAAAACATAAACTCATTCTGACATGTTTTCACATGGAAGCTCAGATTGTATATCGCCATATGTACAGATATATACCACAAAGTTAATGAACCCATAAAAAACTGAAAATCATATTTATGTATATGTACATACATATTCATATAAATATATATCACAAATGTTACATATAATATATATGTATATGTTATATATTATACATACACACATTTATTTCAGGTAGTGGATATAATTATAGCTAGTAGATAATGAAAATATACATTATCTTGATGCACAAATACATTGTAAATTTTCAATGAAATCAGTGTATTGGGATAAATAAAATGTTGGATTTAATTAGTTACATTTGTAAATATATAAAATAATTGATACACATAAAGGCAAAGAAACTGAACCAATTTCAGGAGGCAAACAGAAACTAAACTATGTATAACACTATTTAAAGAAAGTGGACTCAAATTTGTAAGCTAAATGATAGAAGTTGAAGTTTATAAAATTTTGACATAAATACTGTTTGTATAAAAATATACCAGATCACCTTGTTGGAAGTCAATTCAAGACTAAAGTCTTACATTTAATAAAGCAATTAGCACTTACTTGAATGCTCCTAGTGGATGGGAGGGTCTTTGCTGTTCCAGGTGGGTGACACTCTGGACCCAGGGCTCTTCATCCAGACACCTACCAGTCAAAGCGCATAGCCTGTTCATAAGTCAAAAAACCAGAGGTACTCAATTGAAATTGAAAGCTGTGCATGATAGTACATCAATTGGCTCCTGAATTTGATTTCACAGTTAATGCTTTTTAAGTGTTGCTTTGTCAGCTCCTTCTATTATAGAAAATTCTATTGTATTGTATAGAAATCCTCTTGTTTGTTTTTAACATAAGAATACCTACAACACAATCTTTAACATGTGGCTTTTTGTTAAAGGATAAATTCCCACACAAACACACATAGTTTTCTTTTTTGGTTAGTTTCATGCATATGTTTACATTTGCACCTTAATTCTACAAGCATGAATGACATATTTACTTTCTGCCTCACACTACTAACCATACTAAAAGATAAAGCAGAAGACACATGACTGGACAGGAAGTGATTTATTATCCCTTTGGGGAGGGAGAGGGAACAGGAGAAGTGATGTGAATCTATGCATTTGAGGGACTGAAACCTGCTTCTTCCGTCAAAACACATGTGCAAGGGGGTCATTTCTTTGAATTCTCATTTGCTTAACCAGAAAATCCAAAGGCAAGCTGCAGAACTTGTTTGAGAATTAGAAATATTGTATATAATATTGCTAGCACATAGTCCAGGCACTAGCAAGTGACTGATATTATCATAGAGTATTTAATACACCTATTCTGGCTAGTTTTATGTCTAGTTGACACAACCTAGAGCCATTTGGATGCAAGGTCTCTCCATTGAGAAAATGACTCTATAAGGGTAGCCTCTAGGAAAGTCTGGAGGGTAGTTTAAAAATTAGTGATTGATGTGGGAGGACCCCGCTCACTGTTGGGGATGCCAGCCCTGGGCTGGTGGTTTTCACTGCTGTAAGGCTGAGCAAGCCATGGCAAACAAACTAATAAACAGGACTTTTTTTTTTTCTGTCTGCATCAACTCTGCCTTCCCTGCTTGAGTTCCTGCCTGACTTCGCTCAGTGATAGACTGTTACCCAGAATGTGAGATGAAATCAGCCTTTGCCCACCAAGCTGCTGCTCTTCCTGCTTTATCACAACACTAGACACCTTGACGTAGACACTGGACAACACCAAAGCTTTGCCTTTTGTTTTATATCTTCTGATGCTGAGTTTGGCTATTCTCCGTCTCCTGTCAATTGACAATGATATGAAGCAGTAAGTGTATAGCTGTTCGTTTCTCACTGCTTTCATAGTTATTTGTATTAATTTGACAAATACAATTTGTATATAATCAACATCCCACTATGATATTCCGACAGACACACACTGTGTAATGTTATAATCAAGGTTGACAAACCTATTTCCTCAACTGTTAATCATTTCTTTGTGGCAAAACAGTGAAAATACTTCCTCCTAGCTTTTGTGAAATTTATAATACATTTTCATTAGCTACTAACTACAACTATATCGACTACCTTACTTATAAACTGCCCAAAGTTTTACCTTCTATTTCCTCTACATTCCTTAATCTTTTGTGCCCACTTTCTACTCCCAACTTGATGAACTCAATTTTTAAAACTTAAATTCATTTAATTGTTAGTATGAGCAAATTGTGTACGTGTGTTTGAGTACACGTCTGTGTGTGCATATGTGGGTCAGAGGACAACTTTGTGGAGCTATGGAGTTGATTCTCTTTCCACCTTTACATGAGCTTCAAGGATCAAATTCAGTACACCAGGTTTGCTCAGAAAGAGCCTTTACATGCCAATCCATCTCACCAAGATCCATTGCTTTAATTCCACACATAAATTGGATTAATGTCTGACTTTTTATACCTGGTTTTCACTTAGGATAAAACATTCCAGCTTATTTACATTGTTGCATATGGCATTTAATGACTCCTTTCTGCAGCTTTGAAAACTGCAGACATCAGACATCTTCTTCCCATGCTCTCTCTCCCTCTCCTTAAGACCTAGTCTAGTGTTCCCCTTGCTCCACATCCTCTCCAGCATATGCTATCTTCAGTGTTTTTGATCTTAGCCATTCTGATGGGTGTAAGGTGGTATCTCAGAGTCCTTTTGATTTGCATTTCCCTGACGACTAAGGATGTTGAGCAGTTCCTTAAATATCTTTGAGCCATTGAAGCTTCTTCTGTTGAGAATTCTCTGTTTAGCTCTATAGCCTATTTTTTAATTGGACTGTTGGGTATTTTGATGTCTAATTTCTTGAGTTCCTTATATATTCTGGATATTAGTCCTCTGTCAGATGTGGGGTTGGTGAAGATCTTTTCCCATTCTGTAGGCTGTCATTTTGTCTTGTTGACCGTGTCCTTTGCCCTACAAAAGCTTCTCAGTTGCAAGAGGTCTCATTGATTGTTTCCCTCAGTGTCTGTGCTACTGGTGTTATATTTAGGAAGTGATCTCAGGTGCCAATGCATTCAAGACTACTTCCTACTTTCTCTTCTATCAGGTTCAGAGTAACTGGATTTATGTTGAGGTCGTTGACCCACTTGGACTTAAGTTTTGTGCATGGTGACAGATATGGATCTATTTTCAGTCTTCTACATGTTGACATCCAGTTATGCCAGCACCATTTGTTGAAGATGCTTTCTTTTTTCCATTGTATATGGCTTCTTTGTCGTAAATCATATGTTCATAGGTGTTTCGATTAATGTCTGGGTCTTCAGTTAGGTTCCATTGGTCTACATGTCAGTTTTTATGCCAGTACCAAGCTGTTTTTATTACTATAGCTCTATAGTAGAGTTTGAAGTCAGGGATCGTGATGCCTCCAGAGGTTGTTTAACTTGTACAGCCACATTGAAAATTAATATGGCACTTTCTTAGAAAATTGGGATTCAACCTCTCTCAAGACCCAGCTATTCCACTCTTGGGCATATACCCAAGGAATACTCAATCATACCACAAGGACACATGCTCAACTATGTTCATAGCAGCATTATTTATAATAGCCAGAACCTGGAAACAACCTAGATGCCCTTCAATTGAAGAATGGATAAACAAAATGTGGTACATATACACAATGGAGTACTACTTAGCAAAGAAAAACAATGACATCATGATCATGAGGTTTGCAGGCAAATGAATGGAACTAGAAAAAAAAATCATCCTGAGTGAGGTAACCCAGACTCAGAAAGACAAACATGGTATGTACTCACTCATAAGTGGATACTAGATGTAAAGCAAAGGATAACCAGACAGTAACTCACAACTCTAGGGAGGCTACCTAGTAAAGAGGACCCTAAGAAAGACACAGGGATTGCCCAACAACAGAGAAATGGATGCAATCTACATGAGCAAACTGGGGATGGGGGTGGGCGTAATGGAGGCCAAGGGTCAGGGGAGAGAGAGCTTAGGGGAGAAGGAGGTCCCAACTGGATCAGGAGCAGAGTGGGAGAATGGAGAGGGAGATACTATGATGAATGAAGACCCCAGGGGAATAGGAAGAAGCAGAGTGCTAGAGAGGTCCCCAGAAGTCCACAAAGATACCTCCACTGTAGACTACTGGTAATGGTTGAGAGAGTGCCTGAGCTGACCTACTCTGGTGATCAGATGGCTGAACACCCTGGCTGTTGTGATAGAACTCTCATCCAGTGTCTGATGGAAGCAGATACAGAGATCCACGGCTGAGCCCCAGGTGGAGCTCTGGGAGTCCAGTCAGCAAGAGAGAGGAGGGATTGTATGAGTGAGAGATGTTGAGACCATGGTTCGAGGAAGCACAGGGACAAATAGCCAAACTAGTGGAAACACATGAACTGTGAACCAATAGCTGAGGAGCCCCCATGGAACTGGACCAGCCCCTCTGGATAAGTGAGACAATTGATTAGCTTAAACTGTTTGGGAGGTCCCCCAGACAGTGGAGCCAGGACCTGTCCTTGGTGCATGGGCTGGCTTTTTGGAGCCTGGGGTCTATGCTGGGACACTTTGCTCAGTCTTGGTGTAGGGAAGAGGGGACTGGATCTGCCTTGACTGAGTCTACCAAGCTGGGCTGACTCCCCAGGGGAGACCTTGCCTTGGAGGAGGTTGGAGTAGAGGGTTGATTGTGGGGTAGGGTTGGGGGTGGGAGGAGGAAGGACAGGGAATCTGTGACTGATATGTGAAATTAAGTTAATTTTAAAATAAAAATACTATTAAAAAAAAAGACCTGGTCTAGGATCTGTGGGACCTGAGGTTAGAGTCTCAAGTCTGTTGTTGTGGGTTCCCACACATAATTCCCTTAGCTCTGAGGAGACACAATTCCTTTGCCTCTCTCCTGTCTCTCTAGAGTTTTCCTGCTGTTCTCTAAAATGGGTTCATCCAGGGGGATGTGGCACACATATGCCATCCACAGTATGGCTGGCTACTTAGGAGGGGAAGGCACCGGTTATTACATTGATTACCCAAGTCACCAGGTCTGTCACTACATCGTCACGCAGAATTTGTACACTATGTATTAGTTTATGTCTATTGGGATACAACATTCCCACAGAGCATAGACTCCAGGTTCTAACAGAGAGAGACAGTAGCTATAAAAACGGGATTGAGAAAAATGCTGGAAATTATGGATGGCTTGCCTTGATTTTTTTCCATTCCTTAAGCACAGGCTATGGCTTTCCTAGTTCTCAGAGAAGTTCCATCATTCTAAACTGACTTGTATATTAAAAAGGAAAAACTCAGGAAGGACACTTTGTATGTATGTCAGACGACCCTCATGTGTGATGGGTAATTAGTTGTTTTCTATTTTGTTTTTAAACATGTACCATTTGTGTATTTGCTGAGGAAAAATATATAGTACAGATCAAAACAACCCTTAATTTTGATATTTAATTCTGATGATGAGCTGTCTGATGAACATATTAGCATACTAGTTTTGGAGTTTCTAAACACAGAATACTAAAAATATATATAACCACCCAACTTAACAGAGCACATGATGCTTTTAGCTTAGGATGTCTCCTGTGGGGTTAATACAATATTATCAACAACATTTTCATAATTTTATACCTTTATTAGTTTATAAGATATGAATGTCTTTTATTAACAGTTTTATTCATGCCACTTCACCAATAAAGAACTAATAAAAACTCTTGGTTATTAATCACATAAATTTCATTTTCAATTTGACATTTACAAGAAGGCTGCCATGAGCCATATATTCTGAGTCTACATAGTTGCATGTGGAGCTGAGGTGCTCTGGTACACTGATCCATCCTTAAAGCTCTTCCAGAGAAAAGCTATTGACTTGATCAGTCGTGTTCCCAGATCCTACAGCTACACAAATATGTAGAATGCACACAATAAACAGTGTGTGGCCTTCATGACTCAAACCTCTGCTTCCAAAATCTTTTCTATCCAAGACATGCCACATATTTTTGGAAAATCATTTTTTATTTTCTGCATGTCTATTACTTTGCTGCCTTAGCTGTCTGAGACTTGCCCTGATTTTCCAAGACTGAATGTCTACTCTGTGAGACCTCTTGTAGCATCGGCATTTATCTTCTTTATGATTACTTCAATACTATAATAAGCTTGAAAATAAATAGACCAGATCTGTCGTTCTGTTGTAAGCACTGGGTATTTTTTTCACTGTTCACAGCCTTAAGCACCGTGGCTGCATATAATCCAAATTCCTCAAGTTCTGCAGGGTGCTCTCTAAACCTGCTGCATCAGCTGTATTGGGGAACTTGTGAGAACCCTAGATATTACACTGGATTGCAAACTAAAGACCCTGCAGACAGGCCTCATTAAACTGTATTTTCCCCAGAACTTCAAGTGTCTGTAATGCACATCAAGATTAGAAAAACTCTTGATTAGATAGGTACAATAACAGTCCTTACCACCTGGCCATAATAACTTGGTGTGACTACCACAGCTCTTGCTTCTTCAAAGCACTTAAAGTAATTAAAAAATATTAATTACATCTCACTTTCTGTGAAGTGTGATATCTTATACCCACTGTGAAAGAATGCCAAGGGGAGGAAGCGCCAAGATGTGAAGGGTGTTACAAGCATCCA
Organism: Peromyscus maniculatus bairdii; assembly: GCF_049852395.1. NCBI lineage: Eukaryota > Metazoa > Chordata > Mammalia > Rodentia > Cricetidae > Peromyscus > Peromyscus maniculatus. The sequence continues at coordinate 15,654,583 of NC_134857.1, read as the reverse complement.
CTGAGTGCTGAACAGCCAGGCACCAAGTCACCAAGCCAAAGTGTAAATCCAGCCCCAAAGTAGATCAAAATGTCACAGAAATAGAGCGGATAAGCCACAATTTTCATAGGACTCCCTGTCAAGACAAACTTTGTTCAATAATTCTCAGCAGGAAACATGGAAAAAGTGGCAAAGCCACCCGGTGTAGGATACAGCTAATCAAACATTTGTTCTAAAATACATATCCCAGCGTAGAGTCACAGCAGTGGCAAGGCAGGACCTGCCATGACACTGAGATGGCAAAAATAAATTATAATTGCCACCAAGTCTGTGGAATAACTAGCTAACACTCACCAGGAAAAAAATAACATTTTAATTACAAGACATACAATATACAGAATAATTATTCACAAAATAATGTATTCAAACTTGTCAGCAAGTTCTCCTTATTTATTTTGCTGAAAAGCACAGACTAGAACCAACAACTATGGCTAGGAGTAGAAAGGACTATAACTTATCAAATAATGGCAAGTAATTAATAAGAAACAGGAACAGCCAGGTGGTGGTGGTGGTGGTGGTGGTGGTGGTGGTGGTGGTGGTGGTGGTGGTGGTGGTGGTGGCACACGCCTTTAATCCCAGCACTCGGGAGGCAGAGGCAGGCAAATCTCTGTGAGTTTGAGGCCAGCCTGGTCTACAGAGCAAGATCCTGGACAGGCACCAAAACTACACAGAGAAACCCTGTCTCGAAGAAAAAAAAAACAACAAACAAACAAAAACAAAAAAAAACATTGAGAATCAATTTTGTTGATGAATTATAGGTAATTAGATAGATGGTAGTTTGATAATAATTTCTAGATATAATTAGATAATTACCAGAAGGCCGGGCGGTGGTGGCGCACGCCTTTAATCCCAGCACTCGGGAGGCAGAGCCAGGCGGATCTCCGTGAGTTCGAGGCCAGCCTGGGCTACCAAGTGAGCTCCAGGAAAGGCGCAAAGCTACGCAGAGAAACCCTGTCTCGAAAAACCAAAAAAAAAAAAAAAAATTACCAGATAGATGACTGACAGGTAATAGATAATAGATAAGTGATAAAAAATAGAAAGATAGATGATGAACAGATATTTTTGATAAAGATAGATGATTGATAGATTATAGATACATGATTAGTTGATAGGTGAATGATAGCTGATAGGTAGATGGATAGATATATAACCTGGATTAAAAACCAGGGCCTCCAAACATATTCAAGCTAAGCACTCCACCACTGAGCAGCACTTCTAATTCTCAAGATACTATATTTTCAGTCATATATATTTAGCAGCTATATCAGGAATAAAATAAAGAGTAGATTACTTTATCTATTGAAGATTTTCTACATACAGGTTAAAAGAAACATGTCAATCAATAGGAATAAACTACTTGCTTACAGCTTTTTAAAGTTTGTATTATTTCTCTGACATAAAAATCATTGTTTTCACACCATAGTCTAATAATTTTTCATTTGAAAAGTGCCACAAGATGTCTATGCATTGAATATAGATTAATTACTTTATTTAATCCTCACCTGGAATACTTTTTAAAATTTTGCAACAAACCTATAAGAAAATAATAAGTGGATTTTACAACTGAGTTCACTGAATAATTATAGTTTAGAAGATTTGCTAGAATTCTGACTTTGTTTATATATTTAAATAACAAAGAAATGCATGTATGACTCAGCTCACTTGTAGACAACATAAGCCACGTCCAAAAAAATACCCAAAAAGAATGCACAATTATCCCTCTGTAGAGAAACTTTCAGGCCCTGTAGAGAAGGAAAATTTGCCTCTCTCAGAAATTATTCATAGTGTGGAATATCAGTGCCTCACTAGGGGGATGAAAGGTGGTGAATGCTGTGAGCTGAGGAGGCAAAGTGGCTGGGTCAGCTACACAGAACGGTTAAGAGCAGAGCCCTGAAGACTTAAGGGGTGGGGAAAATCAGGGTAAATGTTAGCAAATTTTGTAGCAAGGCCACTAGCCTGTCAATCCAACCTCCAGCAGAATGTCTCCAATTGCATCACTTACACTCAGACAAAGAGCTTCTGTTGTTCAGAATGTCACAGAGGATTATGCAGTGCTAGCAGAGTGTCTTAACTGAACTATGCTTTTCTCGTTCTTGCTTTCTGCATATGTACCTCACATCATTTCACATACATTAAGAGATAGAAGATGGAACTTTTACAAACGGTCTCTTCACTTTTATCTACCACAATTCTTTTTCAAAAGAAGAGGAAGAGCTCTGGCAGAAATAAGATGGTATGTAGGTGTTTTTGTAAAATTAGCACAGCTAAAATTATGTTTAATTGTCCATAGACACCCTAGCAAAATCATTAGAAACAGGAGGTATTTTAGATTCAGGTTGCTGACCCCATCATGGCAACCCAAGGGGTTCCTAGCAAAACACCAGCACACTATGCATTTCTTGGTTCCATTCTTTTTTCTTTTCTTGCTTAAAATTTTTCTTTGACAAAATCATAATGTATAAATGTATTCTGATTACTCTTTCCTCCTTTATCTCTTGCTCATCCCTATGTCTTCATATTTCTTATGCTGATATCCATGTCAGCTATCCAAGCAATGAAACTCACATCTGTGTCTAGTGATAATGGCTTCCTAGTGACATTTCTCAAACAGATTATAGAAGCAGATTGTTGTATATTAGTCCCAATTGCTACGAGGTCTGTAACATTCAGTAACAATTAGACTTATATTCTCATACGTAAGGTGGGAAATTATACTAATTGTAAATTTTTATCAGGTTATGTTGCAGATTATAAGGCAGGTAACTTACTAAAAATGCCTCAGGTAGACTAGAAAAGACTACCTGTGTTCAAACTGGAGCTATGACGTGTACCTGTGTGTCCTAGGATACCTCACTAAACCTCACTGTGTTTTCAGAGTAAGAATATGTCAGAGCTAATGGCTGCAGTTTCAATCACATAAATTGGATATAAGGTCTAGCTAATAATAGATTTTGTAATTTTTCTCTTTCATTTCCTCATTTATATCTAGGGTTTGAAACAGTGTCTGACTTAAAAATAGAGAAAAATATATGCTTAATAAATAAATGAACCAAACGCTCAGTGGGAAAAGGTACCATTTTGCTTGCACTGTGGACTAGAGAGGGTGGAGATGAGTGGGCTTCACTAGCTGCCTGTTGGAACAGTCTTACCACACACAATGATGGTGTGATATAAAGCAATAGCCGTGCAATGAGTGAATGCACCCAAGAAGTGTGTAAGCAACAGTGTGTGTGTCATGATGTGGGTTAATCACTGAGCACCGAAGCGTGATGGGTCAGAAGGAAAGGAAAGCCTCAGATCAATCCTGAGAATTAATCTTGATGAACAAGTCAGCAGCACCACAGAAACTCGGAGAAGATACAGTTAAGAAACAAACAAACAACAACAGCAAAATAGTAACCATTTCTCTACAGAATGCAAGTACTATGTAGGGCTGGGTTTAAGGTGAAGATGAGTGATGCATTTGCCTTGGGTAAAAAAGTATCACAGTATGTACAGAAACAGTCAAAATTTAGCAATCAACACAAATAATATTTCACTTATCTTAAATATTAGTACAAAAATTACAAAGTTAGTACAAAAGTACAAAATTAGTGCAAAAGACTCCATAATAAAAATGTATTGAAATTGAAAGTTAAAGCCAGGTCTGTTTGGGTTCTGATTTATCATCCATCGGAACAATCTATTCTTCCTGAATCTGCCCAACTTCATGGTTCCAAAGCAGGGAGGGCTATGGGAGTGAGAACAATGTGCCAACACATTTGTCAACCTGGCAGTTTGGTATTTTTATACCGATATTATTAACTTTTCCACTATACTCAAAATACAAGAGAGTATTTTCCTAAGGATACTGAGGATGTAGCTTTATCTTTGCTCTAGCCATCATAATACTGTGACCAGGAAACCTTCCACTGATTTTGCAATTTGAGGGCTACCTGTGATTTGGTGGAAGTGTCAGAAGTTGTACGGAGAGAAACAATCATAGCCACTTAAAGAGAAAATAGGAAGAAGGCATTTAAATGAGCAGACAGGGTAATGTTTGCGGAGAGGCGGTAGATAATCCATGAACACTTACTTTAAAGTGCTCCTGTGGTTAAACTTATCTACTCAAATCTCTGAACCAGAGACACTGCATATTCTGGGTAGTTCTCTTCACTGAATCATGTCCCTAGACATTTGATTTTAACAGTTCATCCTTCCCATGCCATTTGTGAGACAACTATGGTCATAGCAACACTACATCAATTCCTTAAGGTCTCTGCCAACTCACCACTGCCAATGGGTTTCAGTCATAGTATGACTGAAATGTTTCTGGCAACTGCAAATGTTGAAACAGCTTTGCTCCCAAATACATCCCATAAATCATCTGATTAAAAAAGTGATTAATTAAAACCTATAAAGAAATAAGTTTAGATCCACTTTGATTCCTTCTAGTCTTGCATCTGAAGTATGTGGTCTCTTCAACAATGTGGACTTACTACATCATCTGGGAGGCAGCCAAGGGTAATAACAATGGCCTATATTGTTTGGTAGTCTCTTGGATTCCCTGACCATCACTGAGAAAGATATCCCATACCTAGTACTGAGATTTTTTTTTTTAGACAATCTATGGCTCTTGAATGGAGTGTTATCACACCAAGTGTTAGTCATAAATATAAATATACATACATGTGTGTTATGGTATATATTTATGCATACTATATACATGTATTTTTATATATTGTGTGTTTATATATATATATATATACATAGACACTTATATATATTTTATTTAATTTTAGATAAATATAAATAATATGATTCCCTAAGGCTTTTTCAGTGTTATTTATTACTTCTCTCTCCCTGTATTGTCCTCCCTCCAACCTCCCCAATTAAAGCCCCCAAGTTTTCCCATTTCTCCTCCCTATCACCTGTATCCTGTATCCTCCTACTACCATCTTTAGAGCACACACACACACACACACACACACACACACACACACACACACACAATCCTGACTGGTTTTATTAAATAAGAAACAGTTTCTTAACCAAATGCAGAGTTAAAAGCCCCAGAGGTCAGAGAGCAGTAGCTGAGAGCTGAGACCAAGACCACCTTCTTATCCTTCGCTGCCGCTGTCCTCTTTCCCCTGAGAAAGAGACCTACTTCCTTGTGTGTCTGTCTTTTTATTGAGCTTCTGTTCTGCCTTCTCATTGGTTGTAAACTCAACCACATGACCTCCTTGTCATTGCCTGTCGATACAGACCTCCAGTTCTCTATGGTTCATCCTGAAATTAAAGGCTTGTGTCTCCATGCTGGTGGTGTCCTTGAACACACAGAGATCAAGATTAAGGGTGTGTGCTACCACTGCCAGACTTCTGCTATGGCTTGCTATTAGCTCTGACCTCCAGGCAACTTTATTTATTAACATACAAATAAAATCACATTTCAGAACAAATAAAATATCACCATATTTCCCCTTAATATAAGAAAAATTATAGTCAAAGAGTACAATAACTATATACAATATGTACAAGCAATAAATACCTAAACAATGTCTAGTCCATTTGCATTTGACAAACTCAGAGAAAATAATTCCATTATCTGTCCTATTTTGGTAAGTCCAAAATTTATGTGATTCACTTTTTATTCTAACATATTACTAACAACTATCTTATAATGTTTTTCAAATTTATATACTTACACCTCTTTAGTGAGTTTCTTTTCTAAAATTCTTAACAAGGAAAACTATAACTATCTAATCTTCAACTATAACTAACTAATCTTCAACTCCCTCAGAGGCCCAAGAAGGAAATAATATTACCTAACAAAAATAAAAACAGGAAGTGCATGTAAAATAGCTTCCAAAAAATGCAAGTTGACAGAAACAGCCAGCTGCCTGGACAGTCACCTGAGGTTTCTCCGCAGCATTGGGGCATCATCTTCAGCCTATAGGCTTAGCATATCTCACAGACTCATTTGTGAAGTAAGATGTACACAAGGTCAACAGTTCGACCTCAAATTTGGTGAGAGTGGTCCATGTACCAGAAACATCTGAATTCTACTAGTGTCCTGTCATGATTCAGGATTTTAAATTCTGGAAATAGTGGATGGTTTTTTAATTCAGTTGTCCATTCTTCTTGGCTGTATGTGTGTGGCTTCATCTCAGCATCCCATTCTTCTCCGCATCCCTCTATTAAATGCCAGTCTACCGTTGAGAGATTAGACTCTGTCAGCTTAGTTACTCTTTCAAGAATAATTGTTTCAGCTGCTGTTCCACTGCACATCAGAAGCCATCGGTCCACTGCCTGTTTAGCTGCCTTCAAAGAAAGAGGCACTGTACCTTTTCTGGATTATAAAGGCCACTTCAAGGATGGTGCCATATTGTCCTGGCCTCAGAAGATGCCTGTTGTTAAAGCCACAACCACACTTGTCTTGGCAAGAATCAGTAGTCCTTTGTTTTGTATCCTGTCTGTTCATTTTGTCCTGTTTGTCAGCAGTCGATTCGAGGATACTTCGTTGTCCAGTGGCTAACTTTTGCCACAATGAAAGTTAACTCCATATGTAGTTTCTTCAATGCCCATATTTTCTCTGAAGTAGATTGGTACTGCCAGGAGCCAACATATCTCATAATCATAAAAAAAGGAAAAATTTTCTAAGTTATTAAAACATTTTAAATGCCATATTCTGTAGATCTCTGATGGGTTTGAAGATGACCTGTCTATCTAAAATATATCTGCTGGATCTTGAAAACATACCTAATATGACTACAAGTTTGATTGTAATGTCTAACTACTAACTTTCATTTCTTTATATCCTAATAGTTGGTAGTAATAACATTTAAGGACTAGCAAATTGCATTACATTGTTAAATGAACGGTATAAGTACATTATCTTGAACAAGATTAGAAATATACATATAGCATTTTCTAACAATATCAGTCTCAATATATATAATTTGTACACAATATCCAAAATCCAATCCAATGTAAAGTATTTAAAACTAGTAATTGTCTTTTAAAAGAAGATGCAATAATCTATCCTTTTAATCTATATCTTCTCTTTATTTTTTCGAGTAGATTCAATAATCTACCCTCTATTCTATCATTTCTATATATCTTTAAAAAAAAAAAAACACAAGAACCTTAAATCTAATCTCCTTTGCTTAGCCTGTTTCCTAACCCTTAACAACAACTTGTAACCAACCCTCCTAAACAATGAAATTTATCCCAGACCCAAAACCCATTATGCCATGTGTACTGCTGGGTTTGGGTTATATCACTCAGCATGCTTCTGCTTCTATCATCCTTCCTCCTGATCCTTCGTTTCTTCCAGCTAACAGTATTCCATCCTTCTCCCTGAAGGTTAGTTTCCATTGTATCAGAAGGTGATCTACAAGCTGCCAAGGTTATGACACCAACTGTCCTCCTCTTTTTAAACTGCTGTTTGTTGCCTTTCTAGCTATGGCTGTCCAAATCAGCACCTGCAACTCCTCCTGCTCAGCAGTGGTTCAGATGCAAGGGCGGTAGCCAGAGGGATTCTGTTCCCTCAGGCACCAACTCTTTCAAAGCTACCAAGGGAATTTATCTAAATCTCTGTTCCTCTAGATAATTCAAGACTCAAAGGTTGAGGTGGAATTCTGCTCCCCAGAGAGGAAGAACAGCAAGTCACTCACCTCTTCTCCTTGCTCACATCTCCCTGAAAAGCCCTACCCTGCCCCTCCTGAAAACCCTTCTCCACCCAGCTCCTCTCTACCATGTTCTGTCAGCTAGTTGCTGATGCAGCCTCCTGACCTCAGATGAAATTTATTTAATCAAACACATCTTTGCTTCATTAAACAAATGTTGCAGAAGATAAATAAAAGTAACACACCTTAAAATAATATTCTACAACAACCAATCAACAATAAACGTGATCAGCAAGGTGAAATATCCCTAAAAGTACAGTAGTGCCAATTATATCTTGGCAGTGTCCAATAGCTGTCTGATGGGACATAAGACCCAGTTAATCACGCCTGGGAGAGGAAACCAGATCAATTTCCTCTGGTTAGTGAGGTCATGAAATTAGTAAACCTACTATTGCCACTTTCTTCAACTACTATAGTTTCTAAATACATTCTAAAGAATTACTCTTATACCCACAGATAAGTGTAGCTCTTGCCCTCTCTATATATGTATATATATTTATAATTATATATTTATTATATTTATATATAGTGTATATATAGTATGTGTGTTTGTATGTAGTGTAAGTATAAGCTGATAGTCCATTCATATGTATATGTTTGTACTAATGAAAACTCATATTTGGGGAGAATTAATTCACCTCTCAGCTAAGATATATAATATATACAATATTAGCAACTGTGTTTATATATATATATAAATCAGTTTATGTACTATATTATGTATTATATACATTGTAATGTATCATATGTACTATATATTGTGAATTATATATAAAATATTATACATTATACAATTATATATTGTGTGTCATATATGTATGGGAGAGGGGGACATGGGAGGGATTGGAGAGAGGAAAAGGATTAAAGAAATGATAAAAATTATGTAACTATATTATATATACATGAAATTTTTAAAAAACTTAATTGAATTAAAAACATTAACAATTTTTTTTGTAAAGAAGTAGGTGTGCAAAAATGTGTACACAAAACTTGGATGAGTCGAACTGGAACTGACCTAAAATCCTCTTTCCTGCCATCTAACCTTTATGGTACAAGAAAATTCTCTTCAACCTGCCAAAAGAGGGAAACAACATTACAATCCTGCCCAGCTGCAACATCCATGAAACACAAAAATGAGCAGCCTGGCAAAATATAAGTAAAGATGCAAGAAGCATCACTGTTGGTGGCAGCCAAAGGCTGCCTAACTGAACACACCACATTCAACAGGACAGAAAGCATGCTTGGTATGAGACACTTAGCAAGCATCCTGGTGCCAGTGAGGTCATGGACATCAGAATGGAATATCCTAGCCTGACTTTGCTAGATGAGCACAATTCTTTACTACATTCTAATATTATCCTTATGCTCACAGATAATTGTAAACACCACTCCCTATCAAAGAGCCCTCTCTTTACAGCAAATGGAGACCATCACAGGATACTTACTAGACTGGACACAATTCATAGATCAACAGGTAGTGAATGGGAAGCCAGCACCAAAGGATACATATATATCATAGCTTTTGCAACTAGGGCTCAGAGGACATCAAGGAAGAATGGACAGAGAGATTTTAAGAGCCAGAATAGAAGGAAAGTCTCCTGTGAAAGTCTTTCCTAGAAATTGATACATAAACAAGGCCAAAACAATGGTAAAAATCAACAAACATATTAATGTTGAAAGGGGAAAATTGTGCCACTACTGAACAAAGAACTACAGACAAGTAATGACTAATAGGAGAAGAATTAACTCTCCCAGGAATGAGCCCCCTTATTGGTTGGCCAATGCAGAGTGGTCAGCCCTGAATCCATACACACACAGACAACAAAACAGACTTATCAAGTTGCAAGTATATATTTGGGCACACATACACATATGTGTGACTGTGTGTGTGAGATTGCATGTTATTGTTTCAAATATATATGAATAAGAGGCTATAAACTTACGAGTGTGAGCAATTATGAGTAGTCAGAGTGGGGAAAGAAAGAAGGGGAAAGTGATGCATTTCTATTTCAATTAAAAACATATTTTAAAATATTTAGATTTGATTTGAACCATGTAGTAATCTTCACAGATGGATTCTGAGATTCAGCCTTCTTACAGAATTTTCTAAACTTAATGGAAGGATGATGCAATGCTGTCATTATTCTTAGTATGCATAAGTATGAATATGCAAATAATATTGATTTATGATAGCCCACAAATTCAGTTTCCTATGTTAATGAAAGGTAAATGAATATTGTGTAAATAAGAGTCAAAAACTCCTAATTAAAACAGTTAATTACTAAAAGTGAAAAACATGGTTTGGTTTTGTGGTATGATACTGAAAAGGTGAGCATCTGCTGGGCCAGTCATGGATTTCCAGCATAACTTTCAATTATCATAAATGGAGAAAATATGATGTTCCATTGTAGAGTCAAATTTAAATGTCATCTATCTACAAATCCAGCCATGCATGAGTTGCAAGAGGGAAAACTCCAACCCAAGGAGGTTAACAATACTCATGAAAAAAAAACAGGAAATAAATAATCACACACACACACAAGCTAAATCAAAAGAAGGGAAGCATATCCACACACACAATCACTACCACCACCAACAACAACAATAACAAAATAAGAGGAATTAAAAATCATTGGTCATTGATATCTCTCAATATCAGTGGTCTCTATTTCCCAATAAAAAGACATGGGCTACCAGAATGGATGTGAAAACAGGGTCTACCTTTCTGATGCATATAAGAATCACACCTCAGCATCAAATGTAGACATTACCTCAGGACAAAGGGTTGGAAAAAGATATTCCAAACAAATGGACCTTAGAAGAAAGCTGGTGTATTAATATCTAACAAAATAGTCTTCAAACCAAAACTAATAAAAATAGATAGGGGGATAAAAGAGTCTGAGAAAGGAAAAAAAATAAGGAAAGACAGTACATATCATACACATCAAAGGAAAAATTCACCAACATAAAATCCACCAACATGATATTTCAATTTTTAACATTTATGCTCAAACCACAATGGCACCCACTTTTGTAAAAGAACTACTATTACAGCTTAAATCTCATAATGACCTTCAGACCATCCTGATAGTTGGAGACTTCAATATCCCAGTCTCACCAAAGGATATTCAGATTAAAAACTAAACAGAGAAATACTGGAGCTAACAGTTGTTATTAACCAAAAAGACCTAAAAGATATTTACAGAACATTTCACTCAAACACAAAATGATACGCCTTCTTCTCAGCATCTCATGGAACTTTTTCCAAAATTGACCACATACTTGGACACAAAGCAAGTCTCAACAGATAAAAGGAAACTGGAATAACTCCCTGTGTCCTGTTATAGCACCATGAATTCAAGCTGGACTTACACAACAACAGAAAGCCTACAAACTCATTGAACATTAACTCTCTAGTAAATGAATACTGAGTCAAGACAGAAATATAGAAAGAAATGAAAGACTTACTGGAATTCAATAAAAATGAATACACAGCATACCTAAACTTGAGGGGCACAATGAAAGTGGTGCTAAAAAAAAAGTACATAAACTAAGTGCCAACATTTAAAATAAAATTGCAGTGATCTCTTACTAGTATCTTAACAGCACACCTGAAAGTTCTAGAAGTAAAAGAAGGAAACACACCCAACAGGAGTACACTGAAAGAAATAATCCAAGTGAGGGCTGATATCAATGAAACAGAAACAAAGAGAACAATACAAAGAATCAGTGAAACAAAGAGCTTGTTCATTGAGAAAATCAAAAGATAGACAAATGCTACCCCAAATTACTGCAAGATAGAGAGAGGATATTCAAATTAATAAACTCAGAAATGAAAAGGGGGACATAATAAATGATACCATGGAAATCCAGAGAAGCCTAAGGGCATATTTTAAAAAACTTTAGTTCACCAAATTGAAAAATTCTGAGAGAAATGGATAATTTTTCTTGACCGATATCACTTACCAAAGTTAAATCAAGATCAGTAAAACAATTTAAATAAACCTATAACCTACTCCAATGAAAGAGAAGCAATCATTAAAATCTCTCAACTAAAAAAAAAGCCCAGGAACAAATGGTTTTAGTGCAGAATTCTACCAGTTTCAAATAGCTTTACTAATACCAATACTTCTCAAATTATTCCAAAAAATAAAAGCAGAAGGAACACTGCCAAATTCATTTTATATGATCACTGTTACCCTGATACGCAAACCACATAAAGATTCAACAAAGAAAGGATATCAAAACGTTTTCCCTTATGAACATGAGTGCAAAAATACTCAATAAAATGCTTGCAAACCAAACTTAACACATCAAAAAGATCATCCACCATGTTTAAGTAGGCTTCATTCCAGAGATGCAAGGATGGTTCACATATGAAAACAAGTCAATGTAATCCACCATATAAAGAAACTGAAGGAAAAAAAAAAAACATGATCATCTCAATAGATGCCAAAAAGCTTTTCACAATATCCAATACCCCAACTTTATAAAAGTCCTGGAGAGATTAGGGATACAAGGGACATATCTAACATATAAAGGCAATTTTGTTTTGCCATGTTTAGATGTTCTATCTTGGAGACTTTTTCCTTTATGATAGGAGATTGAGTGGGAGTGGATCTGGGCACGAAGGAGGTAGGAGGAGAGCTGGGAGAAGAAATTGTGATCAGGATCTATTGTATGAGAGAAGAATCTATGTATAAGGATGATGATAATAATGATGTTGTCGTTGATGAAGAAGATGATGATGACAGAGAAGGAGGAGGAGGTGGGAAGGGAGTCCACCATGGGCCTCCTGGACAACTGCCCTCTTGCTGAACCCTGGAATTAGATACGCCGTTTACTCAGGCCATTTCTCAGCATTGTTTATGGAGCTGGACTCAGAACATAAGGGAAATGGAGATTGAAAAACACAAGGCTGTCCCGAGGGAGAGCTAGCCTGTTTCTACCCAAGTAATAAATGCATGTAGACAGGTCAGCTATCAGGGTATCACACCTATCAGCTCATGAGTGGGGATTTGAAGAAAGAAGACTTTTAGTAGAAGACCCACCTAGGCGAGCTGATGAGTGCCTGTTTCAGTGGTCCTCTAATCTCAACCCTCTTCATAGGTGATCTACTGCTCTGATACCCTCAGGAGTCGAATGTCTTCTGCTGGCACAGGAAATGTGACAGAACACTCCTGCTGTGGGACGGTCTGTATGTCAAATTGCTCTGATTGGTCAATAAATAAAACGCTGATTGGCCAGTGGCCAGGCAGGAAGTAGGTGGGACAAGGAGAGGAGAATTCTGGGAAGCGGAAGGCTGAGGCGGAGAGACACTGCAGCCGCCGCCATGACCAGCAGCATGTGAAGACGCCGGTAAGCCACCAGCCATGTGGCAAGGTATAGATTTATGGAAATGATTAATTTAAGATAAAAGAACAGTTAGCAAGAAGCCTGCCACGGCCATACAGTTTGTAAGCAATATAAGTCTCTGTGTTTACTTGGTTGGGTCTGAGCGGCTGTGGGACTGGTGGGTGACAAAGATTTGTCCTGACTGTGGGCAAAGCAGGAAAACTCTAGCTACACACTCCTCAGCTTATGTGTACTTTGTTGTTGTTGTTTTTCAGTGAGAATTCTGCCGTGATAAGCCCCGCTCAACACCTTCACAAGGATTTTACTCAGTCATGGAGTCATCTGGTGGGGATGCCAATCACCAGCCACACCTCCCTCATTGGCCACTTTCTGTTCAGAATTATAAAGTTCAAGGTCTTTGCTGCTTTTCTCTCTCCTGCTGCTTCTCATTTTTCACTGCACTAGAAATAAACCTGAATTTCCAGGAGGGGTTTATTTATTAACACAGGATCTAAGCAGTCTTGTTCATGTGTTGATTCCAGAAGGAAGTATGTTTATTAGAATAATGCTAAATATAAAAACAATGTCACATTCCAAATGGCTTTGTGTAAAAAAATGTGTATTTTTATCATCTGCTAAACATCATCTGACACAATCTTTCTCATCACTGTTTCCTTATTAATGGGAAGAGCTATACTTTCTTATAATTTGTGTCTGAAGTATAGCATATTTCACTTAAATGTTATTGGATTTATAATAATAAGTATAACGTTGCTAGAGGGCAAGTATTTTGTTTTATTATTAAAAACAATACCAATAAGTGAAAATAAAAGTCTTACTCAAAATGACATATTCTGTCTAGTTAAATATTTAATAATCATTTAAATTCAACAACAGTCTGCCTAAGTTGAAAATATTGAAATGAGTCCTGTAAAAATCGTCTTAAAGTCAAGCACTGGAAACATACTCTGTGCACTTCATTTCATTTATAGTCTCTAAGAACTATTATCATTTTTAATAAACTTGTATATGGGATTTGAAGCCAAATACTTCCACTCAAAAGGCAAGAATTTATTATCCAGAAGACACCCAAAGAGGCACTAAAATGTATTCCCTGCTGATGAGTTCCAAATGAATTGTAAAAACTGTATTTTATTAATCTGGTCACAATTAAAGAGCTGCAGCTGCCTTGTCTACAGCCCTAATGCTCAGTTTGGTAAGGATTTCTTTTTCCATTTCAACACTGCTGATCAACAAGGCTCTGATGGCTGAGCTCCCAAGGCAAATGTGGTGCTGTGCTTTACAGAACAGAGGAACCTGTGTAAATTTAAATAAACAATAATGCAGACTCAAAAAATACTCTCATAAGTATATCTTGACTTTCCTCTTTGCAGTTTTTATGCATAATTACATGTGGCATGCTAACTTGTATATGTGTCTGTATATTGCCAACATACATAAGCATATATAATTCATGCATGCCTTCACTTTAAAAAAATAAATATATTGAACTCTACTTTCATTAAATATAATAAACCAATAGCTGCCTTCAGAGAATAACAATAAATTACATCGTAAAGGTTACTTTAATAAAAGTATAAAAGAAGGGATCTTCTGGAATCCTTTGTTTAAAGTAAAATGAAAACTGCATTCTTGTTTCATAAAGCAAATTACTTCTTGAAATTTTTAATAAGATTACTGTCACACTCAGTCAGGGTTCCTGACAGCATATATTAGCTTACCACTCCGTTATCTAACTGTAATATTGCTTTAAAGTCTTCAAATTCAGGATTTTCTTGATACTTTCACAAGTTTGTTTCACGTTAAAATGAAAAGAAAAAGAATCAGCAGTCATATTTATCACAAGCACATTAAACCCATATTAGGCAATAAACTTATTGCATACTCTTGTTCTTCCTCATTAGCCCTTTAGACAACTTGGTTGTTAGCAGGGCACTTACACAACATGCAGCAGAAGAACTCAAGGTCATAGCACATGGCTAACATGACAAACTGGTTTTTAAAGCATTAATAGTAGTAAACTCATTTCTTGAAAACAACAACTGCTTCATGCATGAGGGTTTGTATAAATAAAGTTTCTGACACAAATAGTAACATGAAAGTGTAAAGAGATAGATAATGTTTCAAGAGAAAGCTGATTCATACCATGGCCTGTTAATGTCAATTAGTATCACCAGCATGAGACTTGGTAGAAATGTTAACCCCTAACGTCCTAAAGTATGGAAATATTTTCAAATATATTCTTAACATTTTAATCGAATTGCTTTTCTTTGCAGAGAGTGTAGGATATAGTGAGATCTGGAAGGAGTTGTAGGGGAAGCAGGGTGATGGCAGAGGATATGATCTGAGTACATTCTCTTCATGTAAAAAATTACTAAATAGTTATTTCTTCTGATTTCTTTCAAAACTTTCATAATTCTTTGTGGGTTTTGCATCATGTATTCAAATCCCACTTATCTCCCCTACCCTTGAATCTGCCCTCTGCCCTTGCAATCTATCCCCGAAAACAAAACCAAATTTAATAGAAAAAAACAAAAACCAAATAAAACAAAAGGAGAAGAATCTTGTCCTGGAAGCTGTGGTGTGGCCCATTCAGTTTACCCTTTCTTTAGTCCATTCATTTTCACTTGCACATGTTCATTGCCATGAGTCATTGGTCTGGCTTAAAGCCTTTTGCTTCTGCTACACCAAAGATAATGGGCTCTCACTGGGGCTCTTCTTGGATATTCTGTTGTTCTGTGTCATGGAGATCCTGCTGTTTGGATCTGTAGGGTCATCCTTTCACGTGCTCCAACAGTTCATAGATGAGGTAGATGTTGGGGTGGGCCAGCTCACAGATGGTAACTACATTGGTCAGCCTAAGCCCAACAAGTTTCCCTCATCCTCACTACCCAGGTGAGCTCTCCAGCACTGCCTCAGCGAGCTCAATCAATGCAGCGTGCCGCACTCCTGTTTGTGCGGGGCCAGCTCTCCTGTTTGTGCGGGGTCCTCAGATCTGGTTCACGCACACTCATACCACCAGGGCCAGCTCTCCTGTTTGTGCGGGGGCCCTCTCTCCTGATTGCTGTAGGGGGAATATTGGAAGAGGGATCAGCTTTCTTGCTCTCATGTTTTCAGGGCTGGCTCATCTGTGCCCCCGACAGCAGGGTCATCTCTAATATGCTGCCCAAGTGGGGTGCAGGTCCCCCTCTCCTGTATGCTGCATCTGGTGATGGGTAGGGCGAGTGCTCTCAATCTTGTGACCCCTGGGCCAGCTCTCCTGCCTGCCACAGATAGCTAGAGGCAGAGTTGGGCATTTCACCCATGCCACTGCATTGCAGGCGAGGCAGGGCGGTTAGCTCTGTTGCTTTCACACCTTCAGAGCTGGCTCCCCTGCGCCCCTGACAACAGTGTCAGCTCTAGTGTGCTGTCCAGGTGAATCGCATGCCTGTGGTAAGGGGTGGGGCTATCTTTCTGAGTGTGGAGGCCAACTCTCCCCTGCGAGGTGGCACAGCTTTCCTGCTGCATTATCCAGCCAGGGGCAGGTCCATCTATCTCAGGGCCAATAAAGAGTGGGCTCAGCACAGCATGGTTCCAATGACCCCTTGTGCTAACAAGGACATCATCACAGACCCCAGCTTCAGCAGGACCATGAACCCAGACATGGCCCTCAGCAGTAGCTCGGGTCCGGATATCATCAGACAACACCATGGTCCCAGGTGACAATGTAGGTCACTCAGATCAACATGCCTATGGCTACATGGCCTTCAGATACCCTCATGGCCGTATGTTGTGGACGAGATCCCAGGCATCTGTGTGGTCTTTGGTGGCAGCATGTGCCACAGACATCAATATAGACCCCAGCTGTGGTAGGACCATGGACCCTGACATGGTCTTTGGTAGCAGCCTGGGTCCAGACGTCACCATGGTCCCAGGTAGCCACTCAGATTGGCATGGTCCCTGTGGCAGCATGGCCCTCAGACACCAATATGACCACAGGTAGTGAGTGGCCCAGATCCCTGGCATCAGCATGGCCTTTGATGGTCTTAGCTGTGGACATCAACACAGACCCTGGCTGCAGCAGGGCCACATAGAATTGCTTTTAATAAATGGCATTATGTCATATAAAACGGTGCGTGCTGGGGGTAGATTAGCTTTCTGAATGACTTGAGTGGCCATGTGTGGTCATACATTACACACTGACACCAGAAGATCTCAGGTTCATGGGATTGTTTCGATCTAGCTCTAAGAACAACCGAAACCACAGTGGAAAAGCTGCTGGCTTTGTAAGCAATCGCCAACCTCAGTGCCAGTCTTGGCTCACTCAGCCCTGCTGCCTCCATCTGCTGACTTCTGTAACAACAATTACCCAAAAATAGCATGTGTTTAAAAAACCACCTGCTTCTGGTACTAATTTTTGTGGTGACAACAACTTCCCCTAGTACTATGACTGATATATTACTGCGATTCCACAGACTTTGGGGAAAGACGTCTTGGGACTTAGAATATGGAACTTAGTGTCCTAGGAATATCATTTAAACTGTTTAACCTCTGAATGTCTGGAGCTTTTTTTCACAGAAAAAAATCGGAAATCTCCTGACAGTCCTTTTGTCTGCATCATGGAAGAAGGCTGCTCTTCCTAACAATCCCATGCCTGCACTGGTGTCATCAGTACCCTCTCAGGGACCAGACTTCTGTGTCAGTTACTCAGTGGAGATGGGGACGTGTGGCTCACTGATTCTATACTACAGAGCACTACAGGAGACTCTTAGATGCAACTCTACACAGACAGCAGCTAGCTAAGGCATGCTGCAAACTGAGACTACAGCTCCTTTGGTGGCAAGCAGTGGAGAATGTGTTCTAGAATTCTGAGAGAATACATCCTAGACATCCTTTTTCATGGTTTTCTGAAAGCACACATTTAGTTTACTAAACTGAAAGACTAAATGGCTAATCCTCATCACATCTTCTAATTAAGATGCCTTTCTTACAAATAGAAGGTTCTTAGGAAACAGCACACTGTTAGGTGCCTACCGAGGCCACATTCTCATTCCTCTCCTATTTGCAGTCCATGGCACTATTTTCACACCTCAGCAGATGCACCAAAAGCCTCTGGTGCATCAAACCAATATCAACTATCCTGAATTAATTACTTCCTTCAATCTCAGCTCAGTAATGAGTCTCCCTGGACACCAGCAAGATTAGACAAATAAATAAATAAATAAATTAAGGAGTCGCCAGCAACGCAGAAAGGAAGGCATGAAATAAGCCGTCTCTGCTCTCTGCCCCTTTACGCTGTTAAACACTTCTGATTGGTTAGTATTCAGGAGCAAGGCTCACTTCTAAGAATGATCTTTCTTTCAAACAGTTCAAGTTTTCAGACCATTGAGGGAGAAAAGCTATTCTCAACTCTTACATTGCAGAGCAAAAGCACTACAGTGCTATTTTTATGTAAACAAATTCTAAATCCTCAGCTTCATTTTATGTTGAGAATATTAATACATGCAAAATATGCATGGAGATCTTAACATTTAATCTGCAACCATTCCAATACAGATCCGTCTTGTGTAGCGGCTGCTAAATTGTGTTTGCCATTTTATCTTTTCATTTTGTTTTGGTTTGCTTTGCTTTGTTTTTGAGTCAGTGTGCTACTGTGTATCCATGCTGGTTTGGAATAACATAATCCTCCTGTCTCAGACTCCCAACTGCTGAATATCCTATGTATGGATAGTGCCTTCTTAGTGTACTGATTTTTAAATTCTTCTGCCCATCAGAATCATTCCTGTAGATAGTAATTATACATAAGCCAGGTATCTACTTTTTTTTTTCCACTAGAAAAAGTTTTGGTATGGCTCACCCTCAACCAAATACTCATAAGAAAAAAGCACCAAATTAACAAAATTCCAGTGAGTGGTCCATTATAAAAAAGTCATCAATCCATTGTTATTAGTATAATGTAATGAAAATGTACGTCTATATTTTCTTTTAACAGCTTTAAGTTTATATTACAACAGTCGAGAAATGTGGATTTCCCTTATAACAGAGACTGTTACTTTTTGAACTTTATATTTGTTATATCATTGTATTTAAACTATATATGTAAAGGCCTTCTTTATTACAGAATATGAAAACCATCTCAAAGAGAAGCTGAGCAAACAAACAGTACGGGACACGTGTGGGAGTGGCTTCCCTTTGCAGGCCAGCCGGTTACATGGCTGGAGTGGCTTCCCTTTGTAGGCCAGCCGGTTACATGGCTGATGCGGACGACTCACCAGGCACGGGGTTCTAGCTAACGGATCTTCATAAGAGAAGGCGAACTTTCAATGATAAATATTCAATATGATGAAATAAATGATGTGATGGGATAAAAGAATAATGTAGGTTTAAAAAAGTCAAGTGCTAAGAAAACGTGTAGTGTACATAAGGTGCACGCAAATGAAAATTCAAACTAGACTGCTTTAGCAATCAAGGAAAAGTCACACCATTCTTCCCCTTCCCCAGTACAACAAACGAGCTGGCTTAAGAAAAATCCCTAATTTGCAAATGGAATCTAGAAAACTACTGTCCACACATTCTCATGGAGATGCCTATGTGGGACAAAATGCTTTATCCTCCAATCTCCTTCCCAAGTCCAATCCCAGACTCAACATAAGCCTTGTGAATTTCCCAATTGTACTTTATAATAACCATCATTAACACATTGGGAAATGGCAAAAAAAAATGAAACACCAAAATGCCTGATTTATACATAGTGGTTCTTGAAAAGTTTTTTTGTTTGTTTGTTTGTTTTGTTTTTGTTTTCCGTGTGTGTGTGTGTGTGTGTGTGTGTGTGTGTGTGTGTGTGTGTGTGTGATTTTTAGTTGAAAAGGATAGGCAGATTTAATAGGTTCTACTGTCAGAGAGAGATTTAAATGCTGCACCTAAATAATTTTTGACTTGATGTAACATACTTTCTGATGAGTCTTCCAAGAGAAGCAGATTGCAAAATTGTATGCCTGTGTATTTAAGAGGACTGGGTTCTTGTAAGTGAATGATTGTCCTACCTCAGGGAAACTGAAGAACATATCACAGAACTGATGTGCATTTGGGAAGAGGCTTTTTGTAGTTGTTTTCTAGTGAATAGTCACATAGAAAAATCAATTGACTGGTGAGGACCAGTCCTGGCTTTCCACCACAAATAAAGTCTTTTTTTCACCATTATAAAGATCTCCCCTCTCCCTCTCCCTCTCCCTCTCCCTCTCCCTCTCCCTCTCCCTCTCCCTCTCCCTCTCCCTCTCCCTCTCCCTCTCCCTCTCCCTCTCCCTCTCCCTCTCCCTCTCCCTCTCCCTCTCCCTCTCCCTCCCTCCCTCCCTCCCTCCCTCCCTCCCTCCTCTCTCTCTCTCTCTCTCTCTCTCTCTCTCTCTCTCTCCTTCTCCCCAATCCTTCCACTTTCCCTCTTTCCACCAACTATGCTGCTGGGTTAAAAGAAGGAATTAGTATTTATTAATGATGCACTGTTGGTAGACCTTACTTGAAAATACAGTTGAATCTCAATTTAAGGAGGACTTGGATCTAGATGCCCATCTATATACATATTGAAGTCAAATTCCACAGATGCTTCAGCCTCTCATTTAAAATGGAACATTATTTGCATATACCAAATGTATATCCTTCTCTACACTTTAAATTAACCACAGATTTCTTATCATATCTAATACATCATATATATATATATACATATATATATATAACATATCATATATATATATATGCTAGTAATTGCTCTTCTTTGTTGACCAGAGAATAATGACAAAAAGAAATCAATATTCAAGGACACTGTATTTTCTGAATACTTTTATTCCACAGAAACAGAACACAGATACAGAGGTCAGGCTGTATTATTTTAATATGGTGGGTTGAGAAAAGACATGGGTTAAATCCTTTATTGTATTTGAAATTATTAAACAATTTCTCAAGAAATCATTACGATTAATCTGCATTCTCAACGTAATTTTAGGGTCATACTTAGACTTAATAACTCATGTGCAATTGTTAATAGTGAGCTTATATCTAAAGGGAGACTAGGACAGAATCTATTAGGTCTGTAAAGGAATGTCTATCATGAGACATTCTGATTCCATGCATTCCAATGGAGCTTCATGCATAAGATTGGTCCGAGACTTGAGTTGCCAGGAAAGAGAGAAATATATAGTCTGCAAAGCGTGCCTAGTAAGGGAAATCGCTTTCAGTTTGGGAATAAGAATGATTGTTCCTGGGGAGGAGGGTTCACTAAAGCATGGCGTTACTATGAAAAATAGTATGCTTTGGATGCTTACCCTTATCAGACAAAGAAACTGGACAGAACAGTGCCATATTTAGGAATATGCCCGCAGTTTCTTGAAAGTAGAAAACTGAACATTTCCTTTACTGACAATCCCATATTTAGAGATACAAGGCAGAATTTGTTGTGAAATAAGAAATCTCTGGTTCCCCTACAAGACCTGTTATTCCTTGCATGAACAGGGAAGGAGGAGAATTTTTATATAAATTTAATATAATTTTTTTTTTTGGTTTTTCAAGACAGGGTTTCTCTGTGTAGCTTTGCGCCTTTCCTGGAACTCACTTGGTAACCCAGGCTGGCCTCGAACTCACAAAAATCCGCCTGCCTCTGCCTCCCGAGTTCTGGGATTAAAGGCGTGCGCCACCACCGCCTGGCAAATTTGATATAATTTTACTCCAGTGGCCTATTCAAAATTTAGCTTTTAAAGTTATATTGCTAATCTGTTGTCAGGTATTTCGTTGGCTGTGTCAATGTGAATCATCAGGGCATTGGGGTAAAAGTATGCCACCCGAAGGGGCTGAAGGGGCTGTGACTTCCCTTCTGGAAGCAGATGTGTGAGTACTTTAAGATGTAGCTGCTGCAGGCAGGTTTCTATCAGAAGGAAAACCTGGAGACAGAGCCCTGAGGATTTCATAGGAACACATCTAATGAATTTTGATATCATTCTATGATGGGAATTTTTGTGATCTTGCTGGCTTAGATTTCTACTGCCACAAATACACACTGTAAATAACACATGTTCATTATCTCAGTTCTATACATCAAAACTTCAACAAAGGCATCAGACACAGGCTAAAATGATGTTGAAATTAAAGTTCCGAGGAGGCTGACTTATTTCTTAGCCGGGAAGGGACTAGGACAAATCCAGTTTCTTCCATGAGATGCTGACTCTTGAAATTCTCTGTGCCTGAAAGTTTTAAGTTCCTCATATACAAACAGCCAAGGGTATGTTTGTAGTGTCTGAGCTCATTATGACCAGATCAGCACCAAGCAGATAATCTCCCAACCTGAAGGTCAACTGACTGAGACCCCAGTTAAGTCTACAAAATCCCCCTTCAACAGACCTGGGATATGTTTGATCAGTTAACTGGGAGAAGGTATATGCCAGGAACTCCAAGTTTAAATGTTTTATCTTAGAATTCTACCTACTTGCTAAGTCAGTAAATTTACTTTAATATTTAAACTAGTTATTTATAAGCAAATATGTTATAAATGCTATGTACTCTCATTGAAAGTAATGCTGTTTAAAGGTGAATCATAGTCAACTTGTGAGACTACCAATGCAGTATATACTATGTAACAAAACTAAAGATACAGCTTTATCTTAATGTCTTATTTTTCTTGTCCTTTTGCAGCTAGCTACAGAAATTTTCAAGAGATAATAGATATTATTGTCAATACCTAAAACTCTTATTTAAAAATATTACAATAATTTTTCCACAATGACCACACATCAAGGCATTGGTAGCTTATGTGGCTCTAACTGCTAAACTAAAATTATGAACAATGACTTAGAAGCTATACTCTAGCCATACTGGTTTATAGTTTATCTTCTTATCTAGCACCAAGGCAGATTATTACAAAATTAAAATTTGATTATATTGCCTTTAGAGAGATCCAATGAGGTTCTCGTTCAGTGTTAGTCCTTTAGTCCTTTTTAAACAGAAGAACCACATCACTGCAATAGATTCTTAACCTAGCCTTTGCCAGTGTCTCTATAAAATTCTTTATGCAAAACATTCTTGGAGGATTAATAGTCAGAAAGTTTATAAGTTATAACAATGGATTATAAGGAAATGACAAATACCCATTGTACTTTGATTGCAAGAAAATTTGGAGTCAAATATGGTATTATCTGAGAAGGGCAAATTTGTATTTTCTTTTCAATTTCTGCATTATTTGTTATACTTCATTCTTCCTGATACCATGAGCAATGTATCTCAATATTGTGGCATATTAAACAATATTTAAAGAACAAAGAAGTAGATTTTGTATATCAAGTAGCATAATCTTGTAGTGTGAATTACTAACTGTTGTTTACAAATTAGATTATATTGAGGAGTCATTATGAAAACTGTTCTTCCCACCTATCTCAATATCCTGTTAAAAGGATGTGCTTCATTAAAAATATAAAATCATTCTTATGCTAAGATAGCATATTATTAAAATTTCAAGCTCAAAACATTAGTTTTTCAACTAAATGGTTCCTTGTTTCTCTTTATTTCTCTCATTATTATTGTTTGTGTGCATGTGTCTCTGCTTGTTATTGCAAATATGCCATGGTGCATGTGTGGAGACAGGACAATTTGGCCCCCTTTCAGTCATGAAGGATGCTGGGATTGAGCTCAGAGGTCATCAGGCTTGCCAGACTCCACATTCCTGGAGTCACCTTGTTGATCCTGCACAAGAGCATTTTTATCATGCCTCCCATAACGTTCAAATTATAAATCCTTTAAATATATCAGTCAAACCACCTGAAAGTGATATAAATTGCTATTAATTTAAACAAACTTGAGTAGTCCATTTTTATGTAAGGTAAGCTGAACATTTCACTAGGCAAATTAAATACATTTGAATAGCAAATTGAAAACAATGAAGTATTTTCTGCATATGACCCACAACGTTCATAGACTTGAGTCCCATGACTCATAGAATAACATTCACTTAAAATTATGTACGAACCACTAAGGGACTGCGGCCACCACGAGGAAATAAAGTACTTAGGGGGACAAAATTTTCTCAGATCAGATTTACCAACTGAACCTTTGCTGGTTCACAGGCTCACCTCTCACTGGGTCATTATAACCAATACAGAATGGATTTGTAAAGAATCCTTCTTTCATAGTAAGTAGGTCTTGAAATATAATAGAATGCACCAATCAGTTATATGGAAAGACAAAGTATGTTCCAAGAGAAATTATGCTCTTCAGAATAACAGTTAGGAAGTGAAAGAATGTGTTTTTATCTAGTTAGTCTACAATTGTGAACTGAAAATCTTCCTGTGTATTCTGAAGAGTTCATCCATTTTCAGTCATCCTCTGGGTATATACCTTTACCTTTAAATGTTTTTCCTATATGATTATTTTGGTTTTATAAATATAATTATTTTAATTCATATTTAAAAATTCAAATGTATAAATATCAATTTAAGACACTAAAACATTTAACAAACATACATATCATACCTAATAAATACCACTCCTTTGTTCTCATGAATGTTATTTGTCCAATGATAATGAAATTCCTAATATGAATGTGTACTAGTAGACTATTCTTTGTTATAATCTTTTCTAATTCAGTATTTGAAACTGTAGAAAATGGAATGCTGTAACCATTATTTGTTTTAATAGTTTGTTCTACCTAGGTCCTATTATTTTAGTGAGATTCTCACTAAGCTTGAACATTTTTTTTCATAACACTTGACAAAAAATATGAAAAGTTAAAAAAATAACACTACCTGTTTGTGACTAAATAACCTTGAGTGTGGAGCTTCCGTAATCTCACAGTCATTCCATTAGAGTAAGTATGTCGAGCACCTTGGAGCTCATGCCCTTTAGTTTTCTGAGTAGCTAAATAAAGAATCTCTTTTTTCAGTGAGCATCTCCTTCAAAGTCCCTGATGTTCAATTCAGCACAGAAAACACTGAGACTCGTAAAGTTTTTATTGGAAGAGGCCAAAGGTCACTCTTCCCAGATTTAGCATGTTGTTTTAGCTGCTGCAGGATGAAGCAGATGTGACAGGAAGGCTAAAGCAGAGCATAGCGGATTCAAAGTCCATAAACCACCCAGAAGCCTATTCAGTCCTTCGCCTTCATCTGTCCTGAGTGCCTGGTCCTAACAGAACTATTAGATCTACTGGGTAATTCTGTATAACTAGAAACTGAACTATTAACAATGTTCTAAGTTATGCATGGTGATAATTTTAAATTTTCAATTTCTAATTTCCAAATTCTATTATTTCAAAATGATGATTTATAAGATTAAGATCCTCCAATTATATGATTCACCAATCATCATTCACAGGCATCTAAAACATGACATGAAACAAAGATTCTCTATGACATTTGTGAAGAATGCTCACAGTTTCACAAAACTATTCATCTTGCTTGTCATGGTTAGTCTTGATTGACAACTCAATGGGATTTACAGTAACCTAGGAGACCTATGCATTTCCCAAGAAGATTAACTGATTGGCCCTCACTCAGCATCACCTTGTTCTCCAAGACACAGATGAAGAGGTCAGAGGCAAAAATAGTCTTTCTGAGAGAGCATGTCCATTCACCACACAGTTCTGACACCAGACTCCAGTATGTAAATTATGTACTTCAAAATAAATAAAGAATATATTATACATAAGTTGAATTTCAGTTGACAGTTGTTGTTATTGTTAAAAGTTATTGAAGTATTTCAATGGTTATTGAAATCAATAATAGAATCTTGCTCTTCACTGACGCCCACCCCCACTCCTGAGCCAGCCACAGTATGAAATTTGGTAGATACTAATTCAACTCCAGTAGAAGAAATAAAAGAGGAACAAGAGGATGAGAAAAAAATGCAATTGTAAATACAATGAACAGAACCATTTGCATCCAGGACATCAAAACAATAAGGAATAATTATTCAAGTAGATATTAAACCAGAGAAAATGCTAGAAGCAAATAAGCATATGACAGCAAGACTAACATCAATGGGCAATGAAGACTTAAGGAGACAGAAGACAAGAAAACATATAGCCCCCTCTCCAGACTGAGCAGAGATAAGGAACTGCCAATGTAGTGAGTGCAGAGCAATCAGCATATCACACATGGCTGATGAGAAATGAGATGTTGTGATTACTTTTGAAATAGCCTGACAGTTTCTTAAAACATGATTAACTCCTTTGCTCCCATAGATCAACCTAACAAAAGGGAAGTCACACAACTTTCCATAAAATGATAGATGTGAATGTTAAAAGTATTTCTATTTATAGTTATAAAAATCTGAATGTAAGGAACTGCCTGCACCTGGAGTAAGATGTGAGTGTCTGGGCTCCTGACTGGACAGCCCTGCTTTCTAGCCTCCAGGGGCACATCCCATGCCTCTCCCCCATCTACAGAAGCCTGACAGCAGCCTTCCCACACCCCCAAACATCCCCCAACATATCAGCAATCACCTGAGCCACAGGCCCCACCTGCACCTGGAGGAAGAGGGACCCGCAAAAGGCCAGACCCCACCTAAACTGATTGGAAGAAGAGATGGATAGATGAGAGTGTAAGAATACATTCAACAACATAAAGAGCAATGTGGTACTACCAGAAACTAATGGTTCTACAACAGCAAGACCTGAACACCCCAATGTAAAAGAAGCAGAAGAAAATGACCTTAAAAATAACTTTATAAAGATGACAGAGACACTTAAAGAGGAAATGAAAAATACCCTTGAAGAAGTAGAGGAGAAGACAAACAAAAATTGGAAGAAATCAAATCCCTTAAAGAAAGCCAAGAAAAAGCAATCAAACAAGTGAAGGAAACAGTTCAAGACTTGAAAATTAAAATAGAGGTAATAAAGAAAACACAAACTGAGGGAATTCTGGAAATGGAATATCTGGGTAAATAATCAGGAACTACAGATGCAATCATAACCAGCAGAATACAAGAGTTGGAAGAGAAAATCTCAGGTGTGGGAGATATGACAGAGAAAATAGATTTATTGGCCAAAGAAAATCTTAAATTCAAAAAAATTTTAACACAAAACATCCAGGAAATCTGAGAAACCATGAAAAAACCAAACATAAGAATAATAGGGATAGAAGAAGAAGAATAATTCCAGTTCAAACCCACAGAAAATATATTCAACAAAATTATAAAAGTAAACTTTCCCAAGCCAAAGAAGAAGATGCCTATGGAGGTACAGGAATCTTACAGAACACCAAATAGACTGGACCAGAAAAAAAAGTCCCCTCACCACATAATAATCAAACATTAAACATATAGAATAAGGAAAGAATATTAAGAAGTGCAAAGGAAAAAGGCCAAAGAGCATATAAAGGCCGACCTATCAGAACTATACCTGACTTCTCAATGGAGACTCTGAAATCCAGAATGTCCTGTACAGATGTTAGGCAAACACTAAGAGACCACAGATGCCAGCGCAGACTACTATACCCAGAAAAAATTTCAATCATCGTAGACAGAGAGAACAAGATATTGCATGACAAAATCAGATTTAAACAATACCTATCCATAGATCCAGCCCTACAGAAAGTACTAGAAGGAAAACTCCAACCAAGGGAGTTAGCTGCACCCACAAAAACAAAGGTAATTGATAACCTCACACCAACAACCCTCAAAGGGAAACACACAAACACTACCACCACCACCACCACCACCAAAACCAAAAATAACAGGAAATAGCAATCACTGATAATTAATATCTTTTAATATCAATAGACTCAATCCACCTATAAAAAGACACAGACTAACAGAATGGATAAGAAAACAGGACCCATTCTTCTGCTGCAGACAATAAACACACCTCAACCTCAAAGACAGATATCACCTCAGAGTAAAGGGTTGGGAAAAGATTTTCCAATCAAATGGTCCTAAGAATCAAGCTGGTGTAGCTATCATAATATATAACAAAATAGACTTAAAACTAAAAGAGATGGAGAAGGACATTTCATATTTGTCACAGGAAAAATCCATCAAGATGAAGTCTCAATTCTGAATATCTATGTCTCAATACAAGAGTACCTACATTTGTAAAAGAAATATTACTAAAGCTTAAATCATACATTAAAACTCCTGGAGACTTCAACATCCAACTCTCACCAAAGGATAGGTCTGCCAGGCCGAAACTTAACAGAGAAATAAGGAAACTGACAGATGTTATGACTCAAATAGACTTAACAGACATTGATAGAACATTTCACACAAATACAAAAAAATATACCTTCTTCTCAGCACCTCATGGAATCTTCTTTAAAATTGACTACATACTCAGTAACAAAGCAAACCTCAACAGATACAAAAAGATTGGAATAACGCCCTGCATTTTAAAGGATCACCATGGCTTAAAGTTAGAATTCAACAACACTAATGGCAGAAAGCCTACAAACTCATGGAAATTGAACAATGCTCAACTAAATCACCACTGGATCAAGGAGGAAAGAAAGAAAGATATTAAAGTCTTCCTAGAACTCAATGAAAATGAATTCACAACATATCCAAACTGATGGGACACTATGAAAGCAGTGCTAAGGGGAAAATTCATAGCACTAAATGCCCACATAAAGAAGTTGGAGAGATTTTACACTAGTGACTTAACAGGACACATAAAAGCTCGAGAACAAAAAGAAGCAAACTCACCCAGGAGGAATAGACACCAGGAAATAATCAAATTGAGAACTGAAATTAATAAAATAGAAATGAAGAGAACAATACAAAGAATTAATGAAACAAAGAGTTGGTTCTTTGAGAAAATCAACAATATAGACAAGCCTTTATCCAAACTAACCAAAAGGCAGAGAGAGTGCCTCCAAATTAACAAAATCAGAAATGAAAAGGGAGACATAACAACAAACACTGAGGAAATCCAGAGAATCATTAGATCATACTTCAAAAACCTGTACTCCACAAAATTGGAAAATATAAAAGAAATGGACAATTTTCTGGATAGGTACTACTACATACTGAAAATAAATCAAGTCCAGATAAACAATTTAAATACACATATAATTCCTAAGGAAATAGAAGCAGTCATTAAAAATCTCCCAACCAAAAAAAAAAAAAAAAAAAAAAAAAAAAGCCAGGGCCAGATGGTTACAGGACAGAATAATACCAGAATTTCAAAGAAGAGCTAATTCCAATACTCCTCAAATTGTTCCACACAATAGAAACAGAAGGAACATTGCCAAACACTTTTTACAAGGTTACAGTTACCCTAATACCCAGACCACACAAAGATGCAACTAGGAAAGAGAATTACAGACCAATCTCTCATGAACATTGATTCAAATATACTCAATAAAATACTGGCAAACTAAATCCAAGAACACATCAAAACAATTATCCACCACGATAAAGAAGGTTTTATCTCAGGAATGGTTCAACATATGAAAGTCAGTCAATGTAATGCACCATATAAATAACTGAAAGAAAAACAAAAACACATTATCATCTCAGTAGATGCTGAAGGAGCCTTTCACAAAATCCGACACCCCTTCTTGATAAACACCTTGGAGAGATCAGGAATACAAGGAACATACTTAAACATAATAAAGGAAATACACAGCAAGCCAACAGCCAACCTCAAACTAAATGGAGAGAAACTCAAAGTTATTCCACTAAAATCAGGAACAAGGCTGCCCACTCTCTCCATAGCTATTCAATATAGTACTAGTTGAATGTAGTACTATAAAACTAGTATAAAGTTCTAGCTAGAGCAATAAGATACTAAAAGAAGATCAAGGGGATACAAATTGGAAAAGAAGTCAAACTTCCACTATTTGCAGATGATATGATATTATACACAAGTAATCCCAAAAATTCTCCAAGGAAACTCCTATAGCTGATAAACACCTTCAGTAATATGTCAGGATACAAGTTGAACTCAAAAAATTCAGTAGCCCTCCTATATATAAATAATAAATGGGCTGCAAAAGAAATCAGAAAAATATCACCTTTTATAAAAGTCACAAACAACATAAAATATCTTGGGTAACTCTACCCAAACAAGTGAAAGACCTATATGATAAGAACTTTAAGTCTTTAAAGAAAGAAACTGAAGAATATATCAGAAAATGGAAAGATCTCCCATGCTCTTGGATACATAGGATCAACAAAGTAAAAGTGGTAATCTTACAAAAAACAATCTGCAGATTCAATGCAATCTCCATCAAATCCCAACACAATTCTTCACAGACTTGGAAAAGAACAATGTTCAACTTCATATGGGAAAACAAAAAACCCAGGATAGCCAAAACAATCCTGTACAATAAAGGGACTTGTGGAGGCATCACCATCCCTGACCTCCCTATAGAGGTATAGTAATAAAAACAGCTTTGTATTGGCATAAAAACAGACACATTGATCAATGGAATCGAATTGGGGACCCTGACATTAATCTGCATACATGTGAAGACTTGATTTTTGACAAAGAAGCTAAATTTATACAATGCAAAAAAAAATCTTCAACAAATGCAATAAATGGTGCTGGCATAACTGGATGTCAACATGTAGAAGAATGCAAATGGATCCATATCTATTGCCATGCACAAAACTCAAGTTCAAATTGATCAAAGACCTCAACATAAGACCAGTTATACTGAACCTGATAGAAGAGAAAGTAGGAAGTAGCCTTGAATGCTTGAATGCATTGGCACAGGAGACCAAGTCCTAAATAAAACACCAGTAGCATAGACAATGAGAACAACAATTAATAAATGGGACCTCCTAAAACTGAGAAGCTTCTGTAAGGCAAAGGACATAGTTAGCAAGACAAAACGGCAGTCTATGTAATGGGAAAAGATTTTCAACAACCCCACATCTTACAGAGGACTGATCTCCAAAGTATATAAAGAACTCAAGAAACTAGAAATCAAAGTACCAAATAATCCAATTTAAAAAAAAAATGGGCTACAGATCTAAACAGAGAATTCTCAACAGAAGAATCTCAAATGGCCAAAAGACCTTTAAAGAATTGGTCAATATCCTTAGCCATTAGAGAAATGCAAATCAAAACAACTCTGAGATACCATCTTACACCTGTCAGAATGGCTAAGTTTAAAAAAAGGCAAAAAACAGCCTATATTGGAGAGGATGTGGAGTAAGGGGAACACTCCTCCACTGCTGGTGGAAGTGCAAACTTGTACAGCCACTCTGAAAATTAGTATGGCAGTTTATCAGAAAATTGGGAGTCAACCTACCTCAAGACCCAGCAATACCATTATTGGGCATATATCCAAAAGATGGTCAATCACACCACAAGGTCACTTGCTCAACAATGTTCATAGCAGCATTATTCCTAATAGCAAGAACCTGGAAACATGTCCCTCAACCAAAGAACAGATAAAGAAAATGTACTACATTTACCCAATGGAGTATTCCTCAGCAGTAAAAAAGGAAAAATAAATGACATCATGAAATTTGTAGGCAAATGGATGGAATGAGAAAAAATCATCCTGAGTGAGGTAACCCAGACCCAGAAAGACAAACATAGTATGCACTTACTCTTAAAATGGATATTAGATGCAAAGCAAAGGATAACCAGGCTACATTCCACAACCCCAGTGAAGATAGGTAAAAAGGATAACCCTAAGAGGTACACATTAGGAGGTCCCCAGGATGGGAAAATAGTTAAGATCTCCTGGGTAAACTGAGAAGTCAGAGGTAGATGGGAAAGGATGGAGGATGGGAACAGGGAGGACTGAGATGGCCCAGTGGAGGGAGGGACAGAAAGGGAGAACAATGAAAGAGATCTTGTTAGAGGGAACCATTAGGGGGTTAGGGAGAAACCTGGTCCTAGGGAAATCCCCAGGAATCCACAAGATGACACCAGCTAAGACTCCTAGCAATAATGGAGAGGGTGCCTGAACTTACCTTCCTCTATAATCAGAGTAGTGACTACCCTAATTGTCATCATAGAACCTACATCCAGTAACTGATGGAAGCAGATGCAGTGATCCACAACCAAGCACTGGGCTGAGTTCCTGGACTTCAGTTGAAGAGAGGGAGGAGGGATCATAGGAGCAAGTGAGGTCAAATCATGATGGGGAAAACCACAGAGACAGCTGACCCAAGCTCATGGGCACTGGCCTGTAGGCTGGGGAACATGCATGGGCCCAAACTAGCCCCTCTGAATGTGAAGTTATGTGGATAGGACTGTTTGGGGAGCCCCTGGCAGCGGGACCAGGATTTATCCTGGGTGCATGAAATGGCTTTTTGAAATACATTCCCTAGGGTAAGGTACCTTGTTCAGCCTGGTCACAAGGGGAAGGGACTTCACCTACCTCAACTTAGTATGCCAGACTTTGTTGACTCCCAAAGGGAGATCTTACCCTCTCAAACAAGTGGATGAGGTGAGATTGGGGAAGGTGGGAGGCGGGAGAAGGGGAGAGAGGAAGAAATGGGGTTGGTATGAAAATGAAAAAACATTTTCTTAAATAAATAAATTTTTAAAAAAGAAAAGAGAATCTTAATGCAAAACAATATACATCAAGTGAATACATAAATCTATGGTACAATCTTGCAGTGGAGAAATACTTAGTAACCAAATGTCATGGTATAGTGATACTCTTCGCTACAGAGATGAATCTGAGAATGATTCTGGGCAATGATACCAACTAGATATATACAGTAAGTGATTCTGTTTATGTGACATTCTATTCCTGAGTG
The DNA here is from genome assembly GCF_049852395.1 of Peromyscus maniculatus bairdii. Taxonomy (NCBI): domain Eukaryota; kingdom Metazoa; phylum Chordata; class Mammalia; order Rodentia; family Cricetidae; genus Peromyscus; species Peromyscus maniculatus. Next base: position 15,621,851 of record NC_134857.1, on the reverse strand, counting down.
ACAGAATGAATCATTAGTGATAGTAAGTGTATGATCACTTGTCTGGGGTTGGAAAGCATATAAGACCCTGGGATAAATAGAATCTCAAGGAAATTCTCTTCAGCAACGTGTATCATTGTTTTGACTCTTAAAACAGTCACAGGTTTAGACCTCATGTCAAAATTTCTCAAATTATATAATGCAAATATGTCTTTTGTGGTATATCATGTTTACCTCAAATAAGCTATTCTAAAAGAAAGGTTTATAGATTCTTGGAAACCATATATCTATACATTTTGTTCAAGGAAAATCATCACAAAAAGATTCAGTTTGGGGTTTGTAAGTAGCTCATACCTTCTGCACTCCATTCTAACATCTGCTAAGCATTTTGTATCACTAGTTATATGCATGTGTGAAACACTTCACTGTTACATTCATAATAGATTTATAAATGAGATGCTCATTTATATAATTTCATATAATTGTAAAATACCAACATATCAAAAATTACTAAACAATTATCAATTATAATGTAAAAACATTAATACAAATACATAAAAATTACTGATATTGTCTTTTCTTTACACTTAAAATATAAATTTTAGACAGCATTCTGTGTTCTGATATTATAAACTCCATCAGCGAATCATTCTAGAGTAGTTACTCTGACAGTCTCTTTCGTCTGATACACCAAAAACAAAATGAAAACAATTTATTACCAGTATTCCCTGAAGTGAAAATAAATTTTTTCAGAAGCATGTAAGTAAGGAAACTAACTCAGGACTATACTTTCTATTATTAAATTTGATATTAGTTATCCCTTTCAGGAATATATTATACAGTATATAATTACTTTAATTTTATTGTTTTTATGTATTTACTGGAAATTCTTTCTACAGTTACCCAAAACATAAACTAAGGAAATACATCTGCATTTTCAAGTTTAGAGACATTACAGTGATTTTTAATCAAAGCATAGGGGCCTATATATTCGTATTTAATGAACCACTGAACCTACTTTGGTACGATAAACAATGAGTGGCATAGTCCCCAGTGCCTCCTTTAGCTCTAAAATTACCTAATTCCCTGGATTAGCAATATTGTGTGTCTGTGCTTATTCAACTTAATGTTCTCTTTACCTGTCTGTCGTCATGTCAGTTCAGCAGATGTGAAGTCAAGCGAGCCTTACTCTGCTTTCAGAACCCTGAGCTAGCATCACCCACAGAGGTCTTTGCATTCCTCTCTTAAATCTTCTCCTGGAGTTTATAGCTACATGAGCATAAATTTAATTTATAGCCAAATTCTTGGCATAGGAAACATGTAAAGTCAACAGCTTAGCAAAACAAGCTCCGTTGGTTAAATGAAGAAACAAAAGTCAATTGGAATTGAGATTTCATCAATAAAACTTGGAATTTTTTTAAAGTAAATTATTAATGTTTCCTGTCTAGGGATCATCTATTTACAAAAATACCTGTTCTTGGCTGACATAAATTGCAAGTAAAAACACAGTGCATTTCATACACTTATAATGATTTTAAACATTTTTGTGTGTGATGGTGTGGCATCTGTAATGCCAGCAGTTGGGGGCAGAAGGAGGCCATGCATTTTGGCTAGAATACATTGTGAGGACTAGTCTAGTTTGGGCTACAGTGTTAAGACCCTGTCTAAAAAACAAAAATTTACAATTTTAGATGTCAATGTTAGCAACTCAAATTTAAATAACGAAGTCTGATATTTGTTTCTAGATACAACTCAAAGAAAAGTAGTCACATCCATGCCATCACTCTGCTGTCACTGGTCGTATAGATTTAGAGGTAAATATGAAAGTTAAATATGAACGTAAATTAACAAATTAATTGGACAAAATAGTAAAATTTTCTTTGTAGCCAAACACTATATCTACTCTCAAAAAAAGAGGAAAAGATGGAATAAGAAAGCAAGTGATAGAAAGTAAAATAGTCCATACTGAGGCAAAGCGCAGTGAGAAGTATTCTCAGACCATAATTATCAGCTGCTTCTCATGGCTTTCATAATGCGTGTGAGCACATAAAAATCAACTGGAGCCTACATTCTACATTTGTTATTGTTAAAAATTCTATTAAAAAAATTGAATATTTGCATTAAAATGTCTACTTTAAAAATGTATTCCGTGCCTTAAATTATAGAGAGTACTCCTACCCCATCCTCTTATTAGCAAGTCTGGGATAAAACTAAGGGAAAAAATATTAAATACAAGGCTCACAGTCACCATTCAAATCCTTCCCTCTTGCATTTCATACTTAACACTGTTTCCATTACAGCGACATTACATAAAATAGGGATTTTGATGGGTGTATTTTTCAGCAGATTAGCTGTCCTAATTACATTTTGCTAGGCTAATGTTAAAATTAGTTTCAATTCCCTAAGCACTCATCAATTGGTAGCAGATAGAGCAGACTTGCAACTTCCTAAGCACTGGAAAGAAACCACCTACAATTAAAGATGTGGATAATTTAATCTGTAATAACAGCATATACAGACAGGGTGAATTAGGTACTCATCAACCTCTTAAATTTTCATAGATTTATGTACATAAAAATCGTATAAAGTATACAAGAAAAACATCCAAACTGGTTCAAAATCATATATATGAGAGAGAAAATATTTGGTGTTCTATGATCATCTTACTTTAGATATAAATAAGAAACTGTAGCCAGGCATTGGTGGCACACAACTTTAATCCCAGCACTCAGGCAGAGGCAGGATCTCTTAAATTCAAGGTCAGCCTGGTCTACAGAGCAAGTTTCAGGACAGCCAGGGCTACAGAGAAACCCTGTCTTGAAAAACATACAAACAAACAAGTAAACAAAACAATAAATATATAAGAAACTCCGACGTGTGATACTTGCTCATCACTTTCTAGAAAATCAAGACAAATGATATTGATTGGCTGAAATATTTAATGAAATCACATATTGACACTTACTAGTCATTGTTGGTGCACAGTACCTTAAACTGCTCTTCTGAATTCTAATAACATATATTAAATATTTATAAGGATGATAAACGTACCACATTTTGATTCAGTTTTCTAAATGAATTCTTTGAAGGTGAAGGTTAGACTCAAGATCTACTTTTTAACAAGATCAAAGATCTTTACTAATATTTTATGCATGAAAAAGTACAGTAGTAGTCAATGACCAGGAATTATTGATTAGTTAACATGAGCAACATCAATAATGAATAGCTTGCTTATTGCTCTAAGTTTAGGACATATTTTCTAACAGCTTAGTTGTTCTAAACTACAATATATGGGATTCTACCTATTGTATTAGAAGTTAAAGCCAATTCAGTACCTGATGACTAACTGAACCCCTGTGATATGTAAATAATTTCATGAGTCAGAACCCTGGGGAAGATGCTAAGACACAATGGAACTCCTTCACCATGTCCCCACCATCAAGGAGCGTGTGACGTACTAGAGCAGAGCTCCTCATCACACAGTGGATGAGAGTCACCTGGAAGTGTGTTTGAGGAGGTCACTGAGATGCTGGATCTTCACTAATCTTTTTTGGTATTGAACATACTGCTGAATCATGGATGGATAGGGAGGAAAGGGATTCATTGACTAAGTGGGATACTAAAAAAGAAATCACTGAAAATCAAAATTATGAACAAGAAGAGTAGAAATAAACTCAACACCCCCAGTCAGAATTACATGATAAAGAAAACAAGTAATAGTTACCAAAAAGTAAATGAAACATTACTGGTGTTTTCATTACTTATATTAAGATAATGCATCTATCACTTTTTGTCTGCTATAAAGTCTTTTGCTATATAATACCACAAGGGTCCTTGTAAAAATTCTGTGACATGGATCTTTGGTATATTGGATGCTGTAACCGGATCACAGATAAATAATTCTAAAGATAAGATGTTAAATATCTTAATCAAGGTCAAATAGCCAGTCAGTACTAGACTCAAAACAAACAAACAAACAAACAAAAAACTGGCCTGAAAAACACTCTCCTTCCTGATCATTTATCAAGTAAGTAAATGATTCCCTGGTCTTCAGTTTAAGAGAAGCCTGTATTCATAAGAAGAGAATTCTGGTTTATCTGTTAAAAAAACTGCAATTATTATTATAACTCCATTAAATTCATATATTAAATCCTTAATCCCTGACAGCCATCATAATAATACGCAGCCCTTGCACAGACATTATTTGATTTTGTCTTTATTCAAGTATTTGCTGCAATTTCTCAGTGAAGTTACCTTTCTATACTCCACACTGGTAATGATGATAATAATAGCAAGAATCAGTAGAAAGATGTTTTTGGTTGCTTTGTGGTTGGGGGAGTTGAGTATAATACATGCTGCACAGCTGCATTACCCGGAGCTATACCCTCTGATCTAAGATACTGCTCTCTGTGTAAAGGTATTCTCATAAGATGGTATATATATATATATATGAAAAGGGTGTCACAACAATTCTGAGAAAGTTCTAAACACTTTCTTTATATCTCTAAAACCTGCTTTGGCTTCTTTGAATGATAATGTTTATTTTATGTTCTATTATAAGTATTAATGTCGTAATAGCAGTAACCTCTTGTTTACTTATTTACTTCTATTTACATTATTTAAAGTATGTTCATAATCACATTTGAAGGAACTATTTTACAAATGGAAAAAATAAGATACAGAGAAGTTAATAATTTAATTAAAATACTACAGAAACAGTTCCTAAACCAGGGACTCATAGGCCAGGGCTGAATCACAATAACTTGTCAATGCTAGCAGTTAGATTTTCAGAAATTTTATAGGCCAACTATCAAACACACATACTATTGAAATTATATAAACTCACATACAATTCCATTAATGTAGACTAACATTAAAGAAATTATATTAACAGTAAAGGTAATAAATTCTCAAAACATCACTTCCCAATTAAATTATTGCCCTTAAACTGCCTTTACAGAAAGTCAATTTTCCACAGTTTACTGCTTCTTGTACTTTAATTCTATATCATCCGTTGTACGATTTTTAAAACAGATCCTCTAGTATTTGTAAGTGTATCACCTGATAATCTAGTGGTATGAAACATACTACAAAATCCATGTAGACATATGATATATCAACATGTTATGTATATGGATGGAAAACAGATTAGGGTAAGAGGTATAGGGCACATTGACTAAGAACTTTCTTCTCTTTAACACAATGAGCTAAAGGAAGAAGCGACAGTTGGGATGAGAACATTATCCATCAAGCTATAAAGGGAAGTGCATTGTAGACAGAACTAACACTTCCAAAAGACACTGAGAAAGGAGGGTGCTAGAAAGCTCTAGGATCACCAAGGTTGACCAGGCAAGACACCAAAATAGATAGAGGGTGATTAGAGGGTGATGCCAAAAATTAGGAGAGAAGATCGGAGGAACAGAGAGGTCCTACTCCCCATGAGCATGGTACAGGACACTGGAAAATTTGGCCTTTATTGTAAGAGACCAGAAGACAGACTTAAGCAGATTTATTTTCTAAAGTAATTTATCTGTATGTTAGGCATACATAAAATGAAAATGGGCATGGTCAGAAAACAAAAGATTAGTTTAGAATAAATTGTGGCTTAGAAGCAATACATTGTGATTTAGGAAGAGAATTTATCTTGCAATATTAATTTAGGACTATTTAGAATACTATGTCTGCAAAGTGTGACCCTTAGTGAGGATGCAAAAGAAAGGTCTGGAAAATAAACCCCGAGTCACTTGGGGGGACGGAAGGTGAGGAGAGGAAAGGAACAAGGCAAAATGACATCTTTCCAGACACGAACAGTGTAGGAAAGTAAAGTGACAATTTAGACATGAGTCCCCTGTATTCGGTGGCAAATGACAAGAAAACTCACACCTACTCACTGATTAAAATGGGAGTTTACTCAGATCCTCATCGTTGGCTTCACTGAGGCTTCTTGCTGTGAAAATCGTCTTCTATTCGTGTTTTTCTGAATGTTTTGATGAGGAATGTGTACTGAATTGTAAGGGTCATGCATTTAACCAACAAGTGCCTGTCACAAGACAGCTACAGTCTGTAGGTAATGCATCACAGCCATGACAGGCAGGTTATCTTTAATACATGATCATATTAGTATCGTCAAAGAATTCAGTAGGATTTACAGCTCAAACTGACTACAGTATGTTAAATCAGGCATAAACAACCCCTACTTATCAAAGTAATTTGTTTAGAATAACTGGAAAGAGTGAATATATTTTAAGATAATCGTATTAATTATGATTGTATGTAACTATTCAAACTAACTTATAAAATTGAATCCAGCTTTATGAAAACTTAAAAGATACCTATAGAAAAATTACAATGAATTGATGAGCTTAACTTATGAATTATAACTTACAAAACATTATGCATATTGGTTCTATAATTATATAAGAAATGATACATTAAATTTAAAAATCTTATTAAAGAGAAAAAGGGGAATCTACTGTGCACAAAGAGGTGAAGACAGCAAATGATTTTAAATTGTTAAAACGCTGGCTCAAACACCAGCTTTAATTTAATGAGGAGCTGCTCATGAAAGAATAAGAAAAAATCAAACCCTATATACTTCCTAAATGCTCAGAGGACTAATAAAAATTATATTGAAAATTAGCCAGGCATTCGGGAGGCAGAGCCAGGCAGATCTCTGTGAGTTCGAGGCCAGCCTGGTCTACAGAGTGAGTTCCAGAAAAAGCACAAAGCTACACAGAGAAACCTAGTCTTGAAAACACTAAAAAAAAATATTAAAAATGAAATGAAACTGAATATTTCCTCTAAAAATCTCCCTAATACAATCATAAAACCCAGGCTGTTTTAAAGAGCTTTATTGTAAACTCTAGCTCTGAAAAATAATGGATTCTCATTTAATACTTAGTTCTAGCTGAAGAACTTCATTTCTAGTAGGAAAGGGAAGGACCAGGCGTCAGGTAAAACCAAGGCTTTCTATGCAGAAGTTACTGCTTCCCATTCTTTATTTTACAGTGCCAGGGAAGAGTTCAGGATCTCTCAACAGGTTTACAATAAATACATTTCACTGCACTCATGTATGTCAAAATCTCTATCCTTCTATTTCACAGTGTTTGTGCATGTGATTATATTACCATAGGAGCATAAACATTCAGATATATGCTATGGTTGTTCAACTAGTTCTATTACTTTCTTAAGTTATCCTGATACTGCTATTAATTATGTGCAGTTTTGAAATAAAACTAGAGAAAACAATGCAATCGTAACAGGTTGGATTTTGGCATTTTTACCTCTTGTATAGTTTTCATTTATTTTAAATTTTAGTGAATATTTTTTCAAATATTTAATGCCAAGAAGTTGTAGCAGAATCAATCAACTATGTAATTTAAATTTAACATTTTAGTTTAATATTAGCAAAATTATACAACACATAATAATTATGGCTTTCATGATCTCAAATTTATTAAATTCCAATATGACAATGTGAACTTCCTTAATATCTAATTTCTACAATATTTTCTGGCTACAGGGGAGAAACCAAAAAATAAGACATAACAGCAGAACGTTGATGTTTTATTGTGTGTGTTCTTATATGGAAAAAATTCACCGGTGAATAAAGTGAGCACATGCTGAAAGCCTGTGAGAATTTGCAGTGAATTATATGTGATTTTCTGTTGTTACTCTGCTCTTTTCAAGACAAGTGTTCACAATGATACAGTGTGTGTGTGTGTGTGTGTGTGTGTGTGTGTGTGTGTGTGTGTGTGTTCTCATATAAAATTATACAGATATACACACACTTACTTTGTGAACATATTCATTTGCAAGTGTTTAGCCTGTGTCTGGCTATTTTAAAAATGGATGATAAAATAATCACTTCTGTATTTTCTGCTTTCACTGATAAGGTATACAAGGAAAGCTCTCATATCAGCAATCATGGTTATGACTCATGTTTTTGACTGGGTTTGATTTCATGGGATAGTGTATTACTAATTTAGCCACAAATAGGCAATAGTTTTGTTTCTGAATTTCTGCTATTAAAAACATTGTCATGCTGTTTTTGCTGATGATATAAACATATAATAATTATATTAGTATACTTGGTATATTTTCTCCATGTGATAAAGCCCCTGAGGTGAGATTATGAGGCAACAGTTCATATATCTTAATTATTGCTGCCAGAATGCCCTCTTGAAACTGATGTGATTCGTATTTGTATCCATGCACTATGCACACTTTAGCCATTCTGTATGGCACATCCTGCTAGCCTTTCACAGAACTTTCCTCACATGGTTACTGTATTTAGATTTGAAGTGACACTGTTCATCACCAGGGAGACCTACTTTGCTATTTACCACACTCGTGTTTGTTCCTCCTAGTATCCTCTGTCAGCTTGTTTTATTTTTCTCAGCGCTGGCCAATGGTCCATAGAACAATAATTATTAGATATGTCCACTTTTATATTCTTTTGCCTTCTGCATGAGAGAAAAAAATTCTGTCACAAATAAAGGAACTCAGAGGGAATCAATCAGATCTGCTCCTTGGTCACTAGTTTCCAGAGTCCTTCATAAAAGTACTTTACCTCCTGCTTCAGGAAATGTCGAGTACAAATACAAAGTAAACTACAAATGTCAACCACATAGCAATACAACTAACTTAACATCAGAATAATCAGAAAGAGAATATGGAGCATGTTCAATATATTTATAGAAACTAAATATAAGAAGAAAATTATGTTGTTATAAATCAACATAATTGATAAAGGCCTAAATTGAAATTTTAGAAATGATAAAAACTAAAATTTGAATCTCATATATTGCAAAAGCAGTTTAGAAAAAGGTGAAGAGGAAACCACTTAACTGGGAAAAATATATGAAGACAGTATGGCCATGTAACACAAAGAGATGAGGAGATCTGCATGCAGCTGAGAAATCAATGCATTGATGATGGAAATGGAAAGTGAAAGTTCTGCTGGCGTGAGATCCAGGAAATGTGGAAACAGCAATATCAGAGCACACAGGGATGAGAAGTATTCAGAGCTGACTAACTTCTGAAAGCTTCCAAAGTTCAGTGAACTTTAAGCACTGCAATGAAACTTGAAGTCTAGACATGGACTATGACACAGTGAAAAGAAAGGCATTACTACAAATGTGTGGGACCAAAAGTACTTTAGGTTCCCACCCCCAAATTTTGGCATGTGTATATTTATGTGTGTTTTTCAATGGGTGTCTTTCGAGAGGGTGTAACCCAACCCTGAACATGAAATTCATTTATGTTTCACGTATTTGATGGTTATAGAGTAGTCCTATGTGTTATGTTTTAGGATCCTGTGTATGCCACAAGGCTAAGTGTGGAACTGTATACTTATGGCATCATGGTACTATTTGAAAAAGGTTCAATACTAAACATTTTTATTTTGGGTTGCTAGACACAGAACACCTTCCCTGTATCATATAGACTGTTAACTTGACAAGAGCTCAAAAATAACTGAAGAGTGTCTGTGGTATGTTAATGACAGTAACCATCAAGTAATATTACACTGACTGAACAGGGTATATTGAAGAATACATATGTGTATATGTATACACATGCGTGCAATAACAATTAGTGGAAAAAGAGGCCGTGAACTTGAAGGAGAGTGGGGAGGGGTATGTGGAGGGTTTCAAGGGAGTAAAGGTAAGGAAAAATGTTATAATTACATCATAATCTTAAAAATAAATAAATAATACACAGTAAGCAAAATTAACCAAAGATGATTAATATTAATCCACAACAAGATGTAACCTTGTGTGTGCTTATATAAATTTGCATAGTAATAGTGGCCTACCAGAAAACAGGCAACGGGTTTGTGTGCGCTGACACCCTGCACTCGTGGAAGTGAAAGAGCAGACATATCTTGGACTAGTAGTAAACCTTTCAGAGGTTTGGAAACAGAATAGAAAGTAAATGACTGGCATCCATAAGGTTTGATTACATCCTTACAGTTGTAAGGAGATGGAACAGTTACAATACTGAAATGGAATACAAACTCTCACTGCCAGTTTGAAAAAGTGTATGGCATCCTAATATGAAGTAGAAGATAGAATCAACTATGACCTGGCAAAGGAGCAAAACTTGGAGTTTGCAATTTCAGGAATGACACATGCCTTGGAGAATTGGTACAGCTTTTTAATAAGGAAGAGTTCAGCAATGTGTATTCATAAACTTATATCTAAAGGCAATTAGAAATGTAATATCTCAGGTCTCATTAAGACCCTGATCTAAGTAACTCTCTTAAGGTTAGGGCCATACCATAAGTTAGACAAATTTTCTGCGTGACTTATCAAGGTAATGTTCGGAAAACACTAAGAGACCTGAAATTGTTCTTCATTATTCATGGTTGATTTGTGAATTCAACAACTCACCAACATGTTTCATAACAGATCAGCCCTTGTTGCATACATGTCATTGTTTACAGACTTGAGTGCATGCAGGCTGGCAAGCACACAATCCTGCATCTTGACTTGAGGCTGAAGAAAAACAGTCACCTCAGTTTACCCATCTCATTTCAAACAAATGTCTTTTTTGTGGTTTGAATTATGTGTGTGTGTGTGTGGTGTGTGTGTGTGTGTGTGTGTGTGTGTGTGTGTCTGACTGCCTGTCTGTGTGCATTTTGTTCTCTATATGCCTCACAAGCTCAGTACATGCTGTCTATTTCTAATTCTCTGCAGTGAAAGACTATAATGGACCATTTGGAGACAATATGCATGTTAGATAAGCCACAATCAGAGAAGAGTTGAGAATATAATTGGTCATGAACTCAATAACAATGAATCAACATTAAACACTAAATAAGATATCTTTAAGCAGAAACACACATACAATATAGTTATATATTGATTGCTTCATGAAAATTTGTGACTACAAGTTCAGATTAATCTAAACCTGTATTTTATCTAGGGATGTTGACTTAATATTTTAATATTAATATTAATTTAATAGTTTAATATTTTCACTTGAATTTTTACAGTATGGAAACAATGTATAATAAGAATTAAGTATGTACAAAAGATATCATAAAAGCTGTATTTACATTAAAAATAGAGAAAAAATATCATTGAAAAAAGAAAAACAATATTCACAGGAAGAAATAAAATGCAATTATGAAAATTTATTGCATGTATATTCAATGATTTTAAAGACATGGTGAATATTGAACTAAAGAAAAACCAATTCTATATCATTTTAATTGTATTAAATTAAATGTATTGTTTAAAGACAAATAGTTGTAACACTAAGAAGTTCATAAGCAAAGAAATAATGAAAGAGGAATTCAAAACTAGTCACTATAGTACTAGAGGAAGACAAGGAGATAGAGACACTTAGACAGAAGGACATGTTAAACAGTGAGAAAAGTCATTCAGGATGGAACAAAAATATGAAAACAAATGACTGAGTAACTATCCCACTTTCCTGACAGAAGCTACTCTTATCATGAATCAAGAACATTGAAGAGTAAGTATATATGTCAGAGTTTTGGTTTAAAATATATGTAATTACATCATTTCTCTCCATTGTCTTTCCTTCTTCCAATCCCTCCCACACTGAGTGTATGCACACACACACACACACACATACACACACACACACACACACACACACACACTAATATGTATGTATAAATATAAAACACATAACCTATTGAGTCTAATCAGTGTTGCTTGCATGTACATTATTTCAGGACTGAACACTGGTATTGGGTAACCAACCTCAGGGCTCCTCTCTAAGGGAAGACTACTTCTCCCACTCTCTATTTGACTTTCCTTCATTGTCAGTAATTCTTCACGTAGGGTAGGGACCCATGGGACTTGCCCCTTCCACATTAGTTAGCACGTCTATTGGTGTTGTCCTTTTTGGGTCTTGTTTAAATAGACATGTTGTTAAGATATCATAGGTGAGGTTTCCCTGTTATTTTTAGGAGACACAAACTCACTGAAGTTTTTTTTTTCTTTTTTTTAATTTTTGTTTCTTCTTTGTTTTTTGAGACAGGGTTTCTCTGTGTAGCTCTGACTGTCCTGGAACTCACTCTGTAGGCCAGGTGGCCTTGAACTTAGAGATCCACCTGTCTCTGACTTCTGAGTGCTGGGAGTTAAGGCATGTGCTACCACTGACTGGAAATTTATTTTTAAGCTTAAAACATTTTATTTTAAGAATATATTAGATTTATTAATTTTTTTCTACTTTAACACATCAATCATCACTGATGTCAATATAACTATAGATTTTGTCTATATAAAAAGCATGTTTTCTTGAAAAACTACAGGAAAAATACAACTGCTTTCTATTTGCTCAGGTCAGTCACTATAGTTAGATCGCACATTTCAATTTGGCTAGAATCAGGTACTTTCAAAAGTATTTATGAATATAGTTAAAATGATTTGCTTAGGCCATCAGCATTTCAAAGTTGGACTTGCTTGACTTACAGTTTGTACCAAACATGAAGGACTTCTAAGCTGTTTATGAGGCTTTAAAAGTACTAAAAGTAAAAACAAGATTTCTTCTCCATCTCATACAATCTTTCTGCTCCTCTTATGTTTTCTGAGCCTTAGATACAGGAGTTATGTTGGGACAGGACACCACAATGATCTATTTTCTCTGCATTTTGATGTGCTTTTATGTAATGGTCTCCATCTATTACAAAGAGAAGCTTCTTTTATGCGGGTTGGAAACTATAATTTATCTGTAAGTATAAGGATAATTGTTTAGAATAAAGTTGGGAATTATGTGTTCCCGCAAAGTGGCAGTGGTGGATTCTCTTCTAAGATCTCTCTGACTTCACTAATCCTAGGGTGGTTGACTTGGTTTCCAGTTCCAATCATGGTTTCCCTCCTGTTGTTGGCTCATCTTAAGTACAATTAGACACCTGTTGCATATTTAACCTTTAGGTTATCTTGCCATGCTGGCCATTGTTTTGATTCATACACTTCACTATTGGGTAGCGCCCCTGGCGGCTCTCATCCCTTGGCAGCTCATATAGCAACTTCCAAGACTAGAACACTGAGTCGACAGTGAGGAGACTTTCAGGTTAGGGCCAGCTTGTATCTTTCCAGCCCTGGGTCTGAAGTGCATTGTGTCTCCTGCAATGGGAATTTACCTTCAATCTCTAGGAGGAAACCTAGTGCAACAGCAACAGTCTCTATTATTGGGGAGTCTCTTCACTCCCCAGACCAACAATACGGGGTTGCTCATGCCTGGTAATGGGACTTTTATTAGACACTTTATGATATACCAGAATTTTAAAAGTAATGATGCATTAGTTAAATTAAGTTCATAGTAATTTTTTGTAAATATTTCTCATATTGATCTTTGATACAGAATGAAATTTTAACCTAAGAAACAAAATTTCAAAACGTTTTTTCTGGATGCATTATTAGCATTCAAAACTTGACTCAGAGGATAGCATATAAATATTTGATGAAAAACAAAGAACATAAAAATGGGTGAATATCACTAAATGATATTCATAATTTTTTAGGTTTTTCAAACACTTCTACATATATTATCATTCAATGCAATCTCATAAGCCTTTCTTAAGTATTCTTCTTTAGAGATGAATTAAAGATTATTATTCAAATGAAGGTATAAAATAACTTGATTCCAAATTTTGTATGTTTTCAATTAAACAGCTATCATTATTGCATTTATAAACATGTGTGTGATCAATTTAAAGACATCTGAATATCCCCCACATGCAAATGGATGTATAAGACTTACTATATAAAGTTGACACTCCCAAGATAATGTCTGCAGATTGTTCATATACAGTTTGAGTTGATTATCATTCTCTGTTTATACAACTAAAGCTCTATCATAGTGAAGCTAGCTACTGTTGCCCTTACCCTTATATGTCTCTTTCATTTAAATTATTTTAAAATCATCAAATATTTTACTAGAATGAAGTTTCAGTCCCCTGAAGAGCACTCTGAATGATGTTCACAATTGGCCAATTACCAAGAGTGAACCTTCAATGGCAAGTGCTTTGTATGCGTGATAAATCTAAGATCTGCTTCTACGACCAAAGTGGCTATCAGCTTGATCAAATAATTAGCTCATAAATCTCTAGGCTGTTGCCAATCAAAATGCAAATACATTGCTTTGAACACATTGAACATAACCACATCACTATGCTTGAGTAAAATTTAAGGGTTATTTTATTTCTTTCCGAAATAAAACAAACATAATATGAAATAGTCATCCAGCATTTCCAATCCTTTCCTTTTCAAGGACATTGGAGTTCACTAAGCTAAATAGCATTGTTCTAGCTAAAAGCCTCAATAAATTGCTGAAAACACTGTAATATACAATGAAAATCAGTAGATTGACTGAAAATATTTTTTTTCTCTCCTTAATGTGGTAATACAATGTGTCAATTATCTAGTCACTTAGAATTCTCAGGAAGAAAGAATCAACTTTCTCTGTGGAGAATAGGTTGGCTTTCATAATCCTCAGAATATTTGCATAATAACACCATTGCAGCTGCAAGGTTAAGTCCGTTCATTTCTTGGGAACAGAACAGACTGTTCTGGTTGGCTGTTGCAAAAATTGCTTTTTGCACTTGTCTTCTCCACCATCAAGCTTTTGCTCCAAGCACACAATTACTGCGGCAGACCCTCTGCTACCAAGCAAGGAACCTTATTTAACATGGAAAGTGGTGAACACTCCACTTTCTAAAAATGAAAAAAAAATTAATCTTGAAAAGCTTCATAATTAACATTTTCTCCTTCACCATTTATTTTGTAGGATAAACTCGAGGATGGCAATTTGAAGGAAGGTTAACTGCATGAACCCATTTGTACAGCATCTCTCAAGCACAAATATCATGCCCAAATAGTCTCCGTATAACTGCAAATGAGCTCATAGCTTCCATAGGCAGAGTGCCCGTATGTTGCTTAGAGAGTAACTCTTTCCAAAAGATGCTAACCAAGTAAACCATCTCTTGCATTTCATTACACACACACACACACACACACACACACACACACACATATATATATATATATATATCAGCATAAATAAAAAAATCAGGCAAATATGTATATTTTATGAATCCATTGCAGAAAGCATTAAAAAAGAAAATGTTAAACTGAAAATGAGATCTTGAACACCAAGTGCATTCATCTGAGAATTAGTAATGTACATAATCTATAAAACAACCAAAGTGAGAGACATCATGGATTAGGGATCACAGGAAACAAAAATAATGATAACACTCCCAATTTTCATGTGTGTGTGTGTGTGTGTGTGTGTGTGTGTGTGTGTGTGTGTTGGTTGCATACACAAGAGTTTTTAGGGGTGTACATGCACTTGAGTAGGTATACAGAGACCAGAGGAAGACATTGACTATCTTCTCTTAGTGCTCTTTACCTTATTTTTTAAGATGGATTTGTTGCTGTTTTTTGTTTTTGTTTTTTCCTGAAACTGAAACTTAGTTTCAGATGGCTGGCTTGGCCAGTGCTGGGACTGCTTGAGTAGCTATGCCTGGGTATTACTTATGCAGTTCCTAGAGATTCTAAGTCAAGTCCTCTTGCTTTCAAAGCAAACACTCTTACCCATTAAATCATCTTCTTATGGCATCACTTTCTTTTATTAGAAAAACATGCACATTTATTTTGTTAAAAAGAAAATAGGTAAAGTCAATTATAAATATACACAAAAGTGCTTTATCTTCAGGCCGTGTAGTATGATCTGGAAAGAGCCCAGCCAGAACCAAACAAAATGGCAGAACAAAGAATGAAGGGGTAAAGTGTATCTAGGGGGAGATGAAAAATGAATGTTTGTGGTTCAATAGAATGGAAATATGTAATACCGAATGGGAATTGAATGGATTTTTCCACAAGCACACTAATTTTCAACTCATATCAGTATTGTGTGAGGAGTATTTATAAACACACAAAGGCTACATGTGGATGAATAAACGATGTTGGTGAGAAATGGGACACTAGTCCTTAAAAATAAACCTGATTTTTTCCAGTATTTGTGGGTTTTTAATATGACAGTAATAAAACATAATATTGACTCCATGTTGTGGAATGTCCTTGTCCCTGCTTTTTCAGCCTTAAAATTTCCTGGTACTCATTGGCTTGATCTGTTTGGGTGGCATCTAGGCAGTGGTACCAGGTCCTGGGCTTGTTGCATGAGTTAGCTGTTTGAAACCTGGGACTTACGCAGGGACGCTTGGCTCAATCTGGGAGGAGGGGACTGGACCTGCCTGGACTGAGTCTATCAGGTCGATCCCAGTCCTCAGGGGAGACCTTGATCTGGAGGAGGTGGGAACGGGGGGGGGGGGGGGAGGCGGGCTGGGGGGAAGGGGAGGGGGGCAGGAAGGGAGAGAACAAGGGAATCTGTGGCTATTATGTAGAACTGAATAGTATTGTAAAATAAATAAAAAAAATATATGATAAAAAAAGTTTCCTGGTACTCAAGTAACTCTAATATCCAACATGAAGCCACCCAGGTTCCATGCTGTGCTGGTTTTTTTGTCAACTAGACACAAACTTAGACATACCTGAAAAGAGGGATAACTTGACTTAGAAAATGCCTCAATAAGCTTGCTTTTAGGCACACCTGTAGGCATTTTCTTGCATAACAATTGATGTGGGAGGGGGCCCAGCCCACCTGTGTGGTGCCATACATGGGAATGTGGTCCTGACTGTTACAGAAAGAAGGCAGAGTAAGCCAAGGTGATCAAAGCAGTACCAACACTCCTCCACAGCCTCTGCTTCAATTCCTGTGCTGACATCCCCTACTGATGTGGAGTATAACTTGAAAGTTTTAAGCCGATATAAACTCTATCCTCCCCAACTTGCTTTTGGCCACAGTGTTTTATCATAACAATAGAAATCTAAGACACATTCTAAACTAAGTTTCTTCCTCTGGGATCTCTGGGATTGTTTTATTATGAACTTGGATTTGTCTCATAGCTAACTGACAAGCTCTTGGAGGGTGAGATAGTGCCAATTGCCTATTAGCCTCAGACCCTGAAAAATTGCCTGCATCAAGTGGACTTGTCAAGGGCATTAGCCAAGTACCTTATGAATGAGCTACAATGCTGACAGCAGAGCAGTGTGCTAGGATTCTGCTCATCTCCATCCTCCCACCCAGTACCCTACATGTCATTAACTTAGGAAATTTACTGACCCCCGGGCACTGCTGTTGAAAGGGAAAAATCAGTAGTCATCTTGAGAGACACTCCCCACACCTCCTCTAAAGGTATTTGCTGACCAGCAGCTTTAGTACTGACCAGAAGTCAAACTCATGGGAAGATAAGGCTGGAACAGTGAGTCTATATATAGTGGACTTGGTAAAACAGGATATGGGGAGTAATGGACTCAACTGACCAGAAATTGAACTTATGGAAAAATAGGACTGGAACAATAAATCTGAATGTATATATCCTGGGTTCAGCAAAAGCAGGACATAGGGTGCAAAAAATTTATGTCTCTGTAGATTCCCTGAATCCTGCTAGCCATCAGTAATTTCACACTTATAGTTCAGCCAGTAACTTCGAAGAACTACCTCACCCCTACCCACCTCGTCCAATCCTAAGATATGTAACTCTCTGGATGTAAACCTTTCCTATATAAACCCCTTCAAGTGAGTACTGGGGCGTCCTCCTCCACCCGCTGTGTCGAGTGTTTGGAATACCAACCAAGCCCGGGCTTGCTTTGTTATTAAAAAACCTCTGTGTGCTTGCATCAGATATTGGCTCTGTGGTGATCTTGCTTGGGGTTTTTGTGACCTGGACACAACACTGCTTGCAATGCTATCTTTAGTGCCTAGTTCAACAATACATAAACAGCAGTGAGAAACACAAAATTAGTTCATTCTTGAAGCTCGGATTCTTGTGTCTCTGTCTATCATTCCCTCTTTCCCAGGCCCCTGTGATACCCATGACTATTTTGGATGCAGCAAAAGTCCAACCATCAGTAAAAGTAGTGAATCTTCACATGGGAGCTGGGACTACATGCAGGACACCTGAAAGCATCAATATTTTTGTGCAATTTCACATTTTCTTTACGTGAAGCTAAACATGTTGATATCTCTAATGTTGTCCTCTTTTAAACTGTTGCTGCCTTTTAAGCCATGGCTGTAGGAATCAGCAACTGTAACTCCACCCTAACAGCAGCAGTTAGGATGCAAGGGCCATAGCTGTAAGGGAATTCTGTTCCCTCAGACACTGACTCAAAGCTACAAAGGGAACTCATCTAAATCTCTGTCCTTTTAAAGAACTCAAGACTCAAAGGTTGAGGTGGAATTCTGCTCCTCAGAGAGGGTGAACAGCAAGTAACTAACCTCCTCTCTTTGCTCACTTCTCCTGAAAAGTGCCGCCCTGACCCTCCTTAAAATCCCTTCTCCACCTGGCTCCTCCCTACCACTTCCTGTCACCTAGTTGCTGACTCAACCTCCTCACCAGAGGTGAATTTTATTTAATCAAACAAATGTTTCATATCTTTGCATCATTAAACAAATGTTCCAGAGCATAAACAAAAGTAACACACTTTAAAATAATATTCTACAACACTCTAGTTTACCAAGGGAAATGATATAAAAAGTATTTAAATTATTACAACATATATTCCAGGTATATGTAAGACTGCCAACTGTCATGAAATGGATATTGCTGTCATTACTGGGGCATCCCCTGACAAGACAGCAGTGCCTGTGGGTCAATAAAGGTCATGGAGATGAACTTTTCCAGAGATGGATACAGGGAACAGAGTCTGCTTTATTGCACATGACCAACCACTTACATTTTGGAAGCCTATTGACTCTGGTTGGTTAACATATTGCCAGGACTGGAGAGTGAGCACTCAGACGACCAGGGTCTCTGCAGAAGAATCACTTTAAAGGAGACATGGAGAGTGCTACCTGCTACTCATGCTACTTCAGAATTCAGTGTTCTGACTAAGCTCAGTGCGCCAGGAGGTCTGGCTGCCAGGTCAGGCCTGCATTTTCTCCTACAGGATATGATGAAAAGAACATTAAAAAAGTGTTGTCTATGACCAGTTGTGGTGATATTTTATTTGTACTGAACTGTGATTTTAATTTTATGTTAATAAATAAAGTTGCCCTGGGGTCAGAGCTATTAGAGCCATAGCAAGAGCATGGTGGTTAGAAGAGCTAGGTAGATTTCTGTGTGTTCAGGAATACAGCCAGTATTGGAGACATATGCCTTTAAGACCTGGAGGGCGGTACTTACAGGCAGTGATGAGGCAGTCATGTGGTTGGGTTTACAACCAATGAGAAGGCAGAACAGAAAGAATATTTAAACACGGACAAACAGGAAGTAGCTCTCTCGGGGAAGTTAGGAGCACTGCAGGAGGTAAGATTTTATCTCTGAGCTCTGACCTCTCGGCTTTCTCTTTTACATTGGCTCTGTGTTTCTTATTTTAAAAAGACGATTGGTTACATCTACAACCAGTCTTATTCACTACCTATTTGGATGATTTATTTTATTACAAAACTGAACCTTGCAATTAGTTTTTTTTTTTTAATTAATACTTACAGTTCTTCATAATTTTTGTTCTCAACCCTTGCTGTTTAAACTGGGCAAGTGACAGAAGCAGTGTAGCTTAGGAAATGATGTCTTATATAAAAAGTTCTGTGCAAACAAAGATATTATTTGGTAGTCTGGGGTGCATGGCAACTATGTTTTCCCACATTTAGACTCAATTAACCTGCTTCCCATCCTGAATTACTACACAGCATGACATAATTCTAAAATCCAAAACATAACATATTTTTAGAGACTATTTTCCTTGTAAGAGCACAGCTGCTTCCCATTAATTACAGTACTTAATTACACTTTAAATTAATAATAGCAGTTTCAATTTACTGTTTCAGGAAGACGTGCATTAAAGTGCAACTTTGCACATCACAGGTTTATAAAATCAATGGCAAACACAAGTGTTCGCAGAGAACGGTATGACAAAGGGCAAATGGCTCAGCAAGCAGATATGCAACGGTTCAGAGAAAGACAGTGACCTCTTAGAGCATCTGAGGAGCATCCAATTTCAGCTGGGGCCAAATACGTAAAAGTTTAGTACATGGGAAATAGTTTTCGTTGTTTATTGTGTGTAGTTCAAGTAGGACTGCTTGAATTTTCAACCAAAATTAGATGAGGCAAATCTTAAGTCATTGTAAACAACATAGCAATCAGAGTTCCATCCAAATGATATGGAATGCCTACAGACAATATTGTGAAGGTTGAATCATCTTCCAAGGACACTGTGTAGTTGACTTTTGAATTCCATGGTTTTATGTTTTTAAGTGGGAGCAACTGGTCTCGATTTGTAACTGTCCCAATTACCTTTCCTGTTGCTCTGATAAAATACCCTGAGACGCCGGGCGTTGGTGGCGCACGCCTTTAATCCCAGCACTTGGGAGGCAGAGCCAGGCGGATCTCTGTGAGTTCGAGGCCAGCCTGGGCTACTAAGTGAGCTCCAGGAAAGGCGCAAAGCTACACAGAGAAACCCTGTCTCGAAAAACCAAAAAAAAAAAAAAAAAAAAAAAAAAAATGTTGCATTTCCTTGCCGGGCGTTGGTGGCACACGCCTTTAATCCCAGCACTCAGGAGGCAGAGCCAGGCGGATCTCTGTGAGTTCGAGGCCAGCCTGGGCTACCAAGTGAGCTCCAGGAAAGGCGCAAAGCTACACAGAGAAACCCTGTCTCGAAAAACCAAAAAAAAAAAAAAAAAAATACCCTGAGAAAGGCAACCGACTGGAGAAAGAACTTATTTGTGGATCACAGTTCAAGGTTGCATACACCTTTGCAGGTCAGTCCTGACAGCGAGGACAGGGGCAGCTGCTCTCGTTGCACCTGTGTTCATAATAAGTACTCCTGCTCAGCTAGATGTCTCCTTTCTATGCAGTCCAGGACCCCAACACAGGGAATGCTCTAACCCAGTGTTAGGGTGGCTGTTCCTAACTCAATTAATGTATCAAGATAGTTTTTCACATCTTGGATAGAGATGAATAGATAGAAGCTAACCTAATCTAAATAATCCCTCATATCTTGGACGGAGATGGGTGGATAGAGGTTAATCTCCTCTAAATAATTCCTCACAGGTGTACCTGAAGGCTTGTATCCTAACTGATTCCTGATCCTGTCGAGCTGACAATGGATACCAACCACTGTAGCTAACTTAGCAGCACACATCTATGGATATAATGCTGCTCCCCTGACTTGAAGGTTAAATTTCCACAGATGAACAAGATAGCTCAGTTGGTAAATGAGGATCATAGTTAAATTCCCAGAGCCTATGTGGTGGTGGGCAGGCGTTATCACAGTGCTAAGAAGTGAGAGCAGGGTGATCTCCAGGCTTCACCAGCCAGCCACTGTAACATAATTGGTAACTCCAAGTCAATGTGTGGCCCTGTCTCAAAGGAAGAGAAGGATATTCCTGAGGAGGACAAGTGAAATTGTCCTCTGGCTTCCACATGCATGTCACAGATGCCAATGACCACAAGAAAATGCACATACACACACACATTTAAAAGGCCAGATAGAAGAAAACACAGTGTATGACTATTTTTAAAAGTTCAATAACAGGGCAGTCTAATCCACTGAAGTTTGGATAGTGATCACTGCTAGAGAGAGGGAGGGATTTATAGACTATACAGTTATCTGCTGTCTGAGGGATGTCTGAGGGATAGGTGAATGGAGTCTTTTACTTTGAAAGTATGTTAAACTAACCCAGGAACTGGTGTGTGTGTGTGTGTGTGTGTGTGTGTGTGTGTGTGTGTGTGTGTGTGTTCCATATTTTTTTATTATTCTATTAAGCTCATAGTTTCTGCAAAAATGGAATAGTCTGAACAAACTACAGAAAATTATGCTATACTCCTTCACTAAACCGTTGAAAGCATTTAATAAAGGCAAGTGTATTCCTTGAAAAGTGGCACTTACTAAATATGAAATATCTCAATATCTTCCTAAAGATCCTCTTTAAGGATATTTAAAGAGTCATAGAAATCAGCTTCCCCAACTCAAAGAATAGGTTTTTGGCAAAAAGATAAAAGGAAAGAAACTGAGGCTCAAAGCAGCTATGGATCCTAATCTCTTCCAGAACATTGCCCAGTGAAGGCAGAACACAAATGCCCGATGGCACCCTTCTAGACTGTTTGCTCTCTAGGAAATTCAGAGTTCTTTCTTCTCTGTTTTCCTACTAATGTTCGAAAGACTATACTTTGTACTACTAATAATTCTCAAGAAAAGTCCTCCCTTTTATTAGCTTGTGGATCAAACATTTTCTTCTAATGTCTCCTAAGAAGTATGACATGAAAATTTAGGAAATGGATGCAAGTCTTCCTTGAAATGAAAAATTGTGCTGATATTTGGAAAATGAAAAATAGTGAGCTAGCATTGTGACCAAGCAAACAAACACTCCACTATGACACAGAGAAACAATCAATTCTTACTCTTACGTTGTGAGGCAGAGAAGAAAGACCTGGGGACTTTACATCACTCTTTGGATCTATCAAATCACTTCAGGAAAGCTGAAAGAATATGCACCAATTGGCATGTATAGTTCCAGACACATTCAAAGCAGTGAGAATGGAAATCAGTGAGAATGGAAATGTTAAATTATAAGACAAAGCAGGAAACTGGAGTCAGAGAACCAGAGATAAGAGTTCCAAGTAGAATTCTCATTCAAGCAAAATATCCAAAGCCAATGTGCAAACTATCAAGCTACCCTTTGACACACACCATATACAGCCTCTAAAGCACACATAGTTATCCGTCTTCTAAAGCACAGTACTTATCCACAGTAACCAAAAGAATTATATTTTGATATAGTGTTTAAGAGTGAAAAATTTATGAGTGGGTTAACCAATGCTAGTATTTGAAATTAATCATTTAAAAGTAAATATTAGTATTAGGCTAAAATGATCCTAAATCTGCCATAAAAGGTTTCTGCTCTTCATGATCTATGTACGGATGGGGCGCTAGGGGTAGTAAATGTTAGACTATTTGCTTGCCACCGCCTGGCTTTCTAATGTGTCCTATGTTAGATAAGTATAAAAAGATTGATTCATGAGGCTAGGGAGGTTGCTCAGAGTTAGCAATGTGACTCTTGCAGAAGACCAAAGTTCAATTGCTAACGTCCACATCATGTGTCTGACAACTACAATTAATTCTAGCTCCAGGGGACCTGACACTTCTGGTTTTTGCATAAACTTGCAAACACATGTGTGCATACCCCCCCACCCACTGCACGCACACATGCACGCACAAGCAAAAAATAGTAAAAACAATTCTTTTTTTTTTTTTTTGTATGTCTGTCCATGCCATCAGGTCCAATAGACAATTCTTTTTATTATATATATAGATAAATTTTCTTTTTTTCTTTTTTTAATTATATTTTATTTTACAATACTATTCAGTTCTACATAATAGCCACAGGTTCCCTTGTTCTCCCCCTTCCTGCCCCCCTCCCCTTCCCCCCAGCCCACCCCCCATTCCCACCTCCTCCAGAGCAAGTCCTCCCCCAGGACTGAGATCGACCTGATAGACTCAGTCCAGGCAGGTCCAGTCCCCTCCTCCCAGATTGAGGTGATGGGATGGCCAAACACCCTAATAGTTGTGCCAGAAACCCTATCCAAGGACTGAGGAATCTGGATGCAGACATCCACGGCTAGGCCCCGGGTGGAGCTCCGGAAGTCTAATTAGCGAGAAAGAGGAGGGTTTATACGTGCGAAAATTGTTGAAACCAAGGTTGGATAAAGCACAGGGACAGATAGCCAAATGAATGGAAACACATGAACTATGAACCAAAGGCTGAGGAGCCCCCAACTGGATCGGCCCTCTGAATAGGTGAGACAGTTGATTGGCTTGATCTGTTTGGGAGGCATCTAGGCAGTGGTACCAGGTCCTGGGCTCATGGCATGAGTTAGCTGTTTGAAACCTGGGACTTATGCAGGGACGCTTGGTAAAAACAATTCTTAAGACTACACTGCTACTGATCCAGCTGTGACTGTCCTGCCATTCTGCCCAGAGAAGATGGGAACCAAACTGAAAGCCATGCTTCTCCTCCTCTACCTGCCTGCTAAGACCAGCTCAAGAGAGAGCACAACCCTTCCCCCACGGGTTCTTAACGGGCTGAATCTTTAGAGAAGACCACACCTACTGGGCCAAACGGCTCCGTTTGATTGGTCATTGGACCGAATGGCAGAATTCCCACAATGCTGAACTGAACTGGGGTACCCCACTGACAGTTCCTACTCATGTTCTCTGATCAGTTTACTACCTCTGGTATATGTTCTAAGTGAAACGTACATGTCTAAAAACTCAAGGTAGCACTCATAAAATGAGAGATCTGTGATGTTCCTCTTTCTGTATCTGGTTTACCTCACTCACGATGACTGTTTACAGATCCAGTCTTTTACCTGCAAACTTCATTTTTCCTAGCAGCTGAATAATACATTCCATTGTGTAAATGTCATATATTTTCATAGGATGCTTTTGTGTTCAAACAACTGTGAATAGAACAGCAGTGAGCAAGACAAAAAAGGCATCTTCATGGTAGGATATAGAGTTCTTTGCATAAATGTCCAAGAGCTGTGTACCTGGGTTCTATGGCAGACCTATTTCTTGCTTTATGAAGGAACTTCACACTGACTTCCACAGTGGCTGCATCAGCTTGGATTCACACCAGCAGTGAATAAATGTCCCTCTTTCCCACACCCAGAATTGGCTGTCATTTTGAGTTTGGTTTTTTTCATTTATTTAACTTTGTCATTTTGATTGGGGGTAAGATGAAATCTCAAAGTAGTTTTAATTTTCATTTTTCTACTGTTTAAGGATGTTGAAAGTTTTTAAAAATATTTCTTAGCCATTTATACTTTATCTATTGAGAAATCTCTATTTAGTTCCATGTTCGATTTTTAAATTAGGTTGTTTGTTTTCTTGATGTTTAATTTTTCACTTTTGTTTTTTCCTCTTTGTAGATTCAAGACACTAGCACACTCCCAGATGTACAGTTGGTAAATAATTTTCCCCATTGTGTAGGTTGTGTCTTCCTTAAATGATAGTGTCATTTGAAGTACAGTTTTTTTTTTAATTTTAAGGTCTGATTTATTAATTTATGGTCTTAATGTCTGGGCTATCAGGGAAGAAAGTCTTCTCCAGTGCCAACGAGTTTAAGAGTATTTTCTACTTCCTCATATATCAGGTTCTAGGCAGCAGGCCTTACTTTGTGGTCCTTGATAATTTCAGAGTTCAGTTTTCTTTAGGGTGAGAGAAAAGGGTCTAATTGTATCCTTCTACATGTTATTGTCAAGTTTACCAGCACCAACTACTGAAGATAATGTCTTTACTTTAATGTGATTGTTGACCTCTTTACCAAAAATAAATGTAGCTGTTGGAGTTTGGGCTAATAGTATGTGGTTCCTCAACTCTATTCTGTTGATTCAGTGTGTTTTCACATTGATAGCCCTGCCTGTTGTGTTATTACAGCTCTACAGTATAACTTGAAATCTGGGGTGGTGATACCTCCTGCAGGTCTTTTGTTACTCAGAATTGTTTTGCCTATCCTGGTTCTTTTACGTTTCCATGTACAATCTAAAATGATTTTTTTCAGTTTCTGTGAAGAACTACATTGGAATTCTGATGGAAATTACATTCCCTGTAAATTGCTTTACGAAGGATGAGCGTTTTTATATTAATTTCTATCTATTCATGAGCATGGGAGGTTCTTTTTAATCTCCTGGTATCTTCTTATTATGTCCTTTTTCGGGGTCTTAAAGTTTTCTGTATACAAGTCTTTCATTTCCTTGATTAAAATTATTGCAATATTTTTGAGGCTATTGTGTGTGGAATTATTTTCTTTCTTTCTTACTATGTTTATTATTTGTGAACAGGAAGACTACTATTTAGAGTGTAGTAATTTTTTAACCTGCTACTTTGTTAAATGTCTTTGTTAGCTTTCGGAGATCTTATATAATCATTTCATCTACAAATAAGAATATTTTGACTATTTTTTATTGCATCAAATCTTCACTTTTCTCATAGCTCCAGCTAAGACTTGTAGCACTATATTGAATAGGAAGTGGGACAGTAGACATCCTTATCTTGTTTGTGATTTTAGTGAAAACAATTTGAGTTTTTTTTTTTCATTTAGCCAGACTTTTTGCATACTAACTTTATTGTATTGAGATATATCTTCTCTATTTAAATTTTCTAGGACTTTTATAGTGTTGGGTTTAACAAAGGGCTATATGCACTTAAGAAGGAGATTATGAGATATCTGTCCTCGAGTCTATTTATGTGTTGGAGTATGTTTGTTGATTTACATATATGAAACAATTTCTGCATTTCTGGGTTAAAGCCTAGTTGATCATGGAGAATAATCTTTTTGATGCATTTTCAAATTCAATTTGCAAGAATTTTATTGAAAAGTTTTGCATCATGTTCATTAGAGATATTACTTTAGAATTCCTTTATTTTATCATCTCTGGTTTTAGTATCAAACAGATACTGGCCTTGTAAAAAGAACTGGAAATCTCCCTTCATTTTCTATATTTAGGAATACTGGTATGAGTTCCTCTTTGAAAGTCTGATAAAGTTCTGTGCTCAATCCATCTTGCCATGGACTCATTTTAGTTGGGAGATTTTTATTTTTACTCCTGCTTCTTTTTTATTAGATGTCATGGGTCTGTCTAGATTGTTTATTTCATCACTATTGTGTGTTGAGGGGTTTGTAGCTTGGCTGGTGGCTACCATTCTCCTCTGGCAATGTGTAGAGTACCTCCCAGTACCACTAACACTAGTCCTTAGAGGCAACAGCTGTAGTTACTCACCAGCTTGACTTCTCCAAGTTCAACGAAACATTTAAGTTTTGTATTCAGCAATGGTGACTTACCATCATTTGTGGAGAGCAACAAATAGCCTTGGCAACAGCCTGAGTTGCTCGGGGGTTTCCATGGGGCTGGTTTGGACAACCAGGCAATTAGATGCAACCCATTTGTGGCACGGGAAGCTTTCCAGTGGCCAGAGATGTGGAGTTGTGACATTGTTTCTCCATCACTTGGTAACTCTATTTAGATTTATTTCATACATGTATATGTTTTAAGAGGATTATACAGTAGTAGTTTGCTATATGGTTTTTAAAGTATGTCTTTATAATTCTGTTCATTTCCCTAGTTTTTATTGTAATCTGTCTCTTTTTAATCTCTAATATATGTATATATTACACACACATATACACATATATATACACATATATATTTCTGATCATCTATCTCTTTCATTTGGTTAATTTGATTAAAGATTTCTCAATAATGTTAGCATTGTCAGATAAATAAATCTTTTCATATAACCCTCCTTGCTCTCTTTCAAATCCATCTCCTCCTTTTGTGATTAATTATTGTTATATGAATACATGTCTATGTGTACACATATGCATTTCTAAATATAACCTGCTCAATGTGTATAAATGTTGATTGTATATTGGTTTTCAAGTAAGCCCTCATTTTGATTATTTCTTCCTGTCTAATTTGGGAGGGTACTGTTTGGTCGTTTTACTAAGGCCTTCTTGTCTATCATTGATTTACTAATTTAAGATCTCACACATTTCTGATGTAGGTACATAGTACTTGGAACTTTCCTTTCTTATGAAATTTTCTTAATTAAATCACAAAGATTTGGCATGTTGTGTTTTCCTTTTCATTTAATTCTAAGAATCTTAATTTATTTCCCTCTTCCAGACTTTGTCCATTTGTCTTTCAGTGGTGTATTATTTAACTTCCACATATTTGTGCTCTTTTCTAGTTTCCATTGCCATTGATGTCCAGCTTTCTATAACTGTTGCTATCCAGCTTTATTCTAGTGTGGTCATATAGCATGGGAGATGTGACTTCGAGATTCCTTTATCTGTTGAAACTTCATTTGTGCCATAATATGTGATTACTTTTTGATAAAAATCCTTGGGCTGCTGAGAAGAATGTGTATTCATTATTGGGTTATTTTTGGCTTTTTATGTTTTGTTTGTTTTTTTATCTTATTTTTAACTTTTATGAGGCATTGAGAACATTATTGGGGTTTTTTTTGCATTTCATTCTTTGTATTTTTTCTTTATATGTAGAAAAGTCGCTCATTTTTGTGATCTTTGTATACCACTAATTTGCTAATACATCAAATGCATGAGTGTTCTAATGGATTAAATGTAGGATAATAGCTTCTGCCAATATGAACATTGTAACTTCTTTCTTTCCTGTTTGTAAAACAAAGAATTTTTTTTGTCTCTTGGTTTATTGCTTGAGCTAAGGATTAAAATTTTATGTTAAATAAAAGTGGAGAAAGTGAAAACATTAATCTGTAAACAAACATATATTTAAAGACAAATTCATTGCATATTTCCAAAGGGTTTGTGATAACGTCAGTGGGAAATCATACTTTTTTCTACTAATTCATTAATATATTCTGCAGACTTTTAAATAACATAAGACATTAAAATCATAGTAGAAAATGGGATTTATTTTTTCAAAATTAGTCATTTACACAAAGTAATACTTTGCAAAAATTTGTACTACTACCTAATACCAATCTTCCTACATAAAAAAGAGACAAATAATATTAATATATTTTTATGATAAAGCTTCTTGTTTAGATAGGGACCCTCTTTGTCCAAAACATGGAATATTGTAAATACAGAGCTATTTAGAGGGTCCTGAAACTGTGCAGTTTCAAAGGGTGCTATTTATTTTATGTGAAAAATCCAACTATACTAGTACAGAGACTACTCAACATAAAATATCCAGAGTAATGGATCTCAGTAAGGATGACAGCAAGTAATTCAAGCCCTTCAAAATAAAGCGGTCACTCTCCTCCATGGAATGAATTTCTTCATACATCATGAAATTAAGATTTTTCTCATATTCTTTCAGATCACCTCAAATATCATGTATCCTTTTGTCTATTCCTAAGTTGGAAATTTAATTACCATTAGGAAAGCTATTTTGATTCATTATGTCCTTGTAGAGGCAATTATTTCTTTACTCCTCAATAAATCACAAGACACAACATTTCTGTAAAATAACTGACAATATTATTAGTAATATGTGATCATTTGGGATAAGGCATATAAACACTGGGTCCCCAGCTGGTGGCACCTTTTGGAGAGTTATGTAGTTTTTTTTTAGTAGGATGGAGTATGGCTTTGCAAGTGGAAGTACATTAATCCGGATGGGCTTTGAGAGTTTAAACCTGCACCCCACCTTCAGCTTGCTGTCTTAGCTTCCTGCTGCTAAGACAGAGATGTCTTCTCTTAGACTCCTGCTGTGTCTGCCTGTGTCATGCCTCGACTGCCATTATGAACTCTCTCGCTCTGAAACCATAAATCCAAATAAACTAAGTTTCTTTGAGTTGCCTCTGTTCATGGTATTTTAGCACAGCCACAGAAAATTACACTATGCGAAAGCTACAGTAGGTTGTGTTGTAAGTTTTCTGAGTAATTAGGGAAGAAGATTTTAATTAAGTTGTCCAAAGTTCCCCTTATGCATTCTCATAAGGAATAAAATATAATATTGATGTTAATCACAACAATTTTAAATAATAAACAGAAATAAATTTAATTCTGTTTATATTCTTCACTTTAAGAAAACATCAAGGAGCTAAACAGAAGTGTTTCAATAAGAAAATGGGT
Source organism: Peromyscus maniculatus bairdii (assembly GCF_049852395.1). Classification (NCBI taxonomy): domain Eukaryota; kingdom Metazoa; phylum Chordata; class Mammalia; order Rodentia; family Cricetidae; genus Peromyscus; species Peromyscus maniculatus. Next base: position 15,592,205 of record NC_134857.1, on the reverse strand, counting down.
TTAATTGAATTAAAATGTAAAACTCTAGTAACTTTAAAGTAATAAGAATTAATAGCAGGTATTTTAAGGAAATATAAAATATTGTGTAAAATTTAGTGGAATTAAAATTTTCGGTACACTGTATGACTAAGCAAATTCTGGCTTTTGCCTGTGATCTGGTAGATAATGAGTCTTCATCTCTTCTGGACTTTAAGGGAATTACAACAGCTCCCAATAAGGATTCTGAGCTTGCAAGGATTATGCATACTTTGTATCCAACATGGATATCCATCTTGTTTATGTGGGGTTCCTTCCAGTTTTATATCACTTCATTAAGCAGTAACTAATTGGAAAAGGTTCCATCCCTCAAACATATCAAGCAATAAAACTATTTGTGTTAGTACCAAGAACCCAGAATGAATATATAACATTTCTTTCAGTACCTATTCTTTAATACTATTATAAAGATAAATTTCCTCATATAGCTGTACACCTATGAGCTCAGGAATAATAGATGCCTAGAATGAAATGTGATATTTAATGACATTGAAGAGAAACTAAGTAGATAGAACTTAGTGTTGACATTAAAGACTTTCCATAAAAAGTCATCCTGAAGGGATGCTATCTGAGAAAGGAACTGAGGACAAAGATAAGTTTTTCTTAGGAAGTAATTATAGGTTTGTTCTAATCACAAATGAGCAATTTTAGTAACCACTGACTTTAATTAAGTTAGATATTTTCATTTAAGCAAATCTAATTGGGAGTAAGACCTCTATATATGTAGTGACTACATTTTTCCCTATTGAACAAACATCAATAATGATTTGCCCTTATACCTACCTCTTAAGTGTTTCATTATTGATTTTCTTGACAGCAATAAATAATCCTTTTCTATTAATATCCTTCAGAAAAAATATAGATTCAATGTTGGTATTTCTTTTTATGATAAACTAATTATATTTATGAGAGCCACTAGGTCAATAGATTCTCATTTAACTAAGAATGCTATTATCCTTGTTCCCAAAATGAATGCACATTTTTTGGCATTAGTAATAGAAATATTATGTTTCAATGTTTATTAAGAAGGTGCAATGGATTTTATTTCTAAATAGAACCATCAAGAGGAAATTACTATTTATTTTAAATGGATCTATCTTGATAAGAATAGATGAGTAAAAAAAGTCAAATAATTAGCTTTTAAAAATATATATGACAATTTTGATAAATAAACTTTTCACATTCCCAAAGGTGCAGCATCTTGCCATAATAAAATGAGAATCAGGATCTTTCAAAACTGATACTCAAAGCCCAAGCACAAGATTTCAATAAATATTATGATCTTGAACAAATTGTGCTGTATTTTAGTGACATAACAAATAAGGAAGACTTCCTAATGTAAAGATAGTATCTGAAAATTATTTTGGAAGAGATGCATATTTTAACACTGAATATATTAAGTTTACTTAGTGAAAATTGAATTTTGTCTGTCAAAATGGGTTCAAAAGAAGTACTGAACACAAAACTAAATCCAAAGACATATAATTCAAATGAGTTCTCTTTTATTAATACTTGTGAAAAAAGTAAAATAGACATTCTCTTATAAATATGAAATTGGAAAATATTTTGAAATAATAGCTAAGTAACATAAAGTAGTCTTTCTTATTAAGTAACAGGTTTATAAGCATAGAAGGCAATTCCTTTGTTGTCTTTTTTAACTGAAAATATTTGTTGTGTGCTTTATGTTCAGATTTTTACACTCATTTCAAAATTTTGTCTCAAAGAGTTACATGGAATATAAAGAGGCCAAGGAAAGAACTAAGGAGAGCAGGAACTGTTGAAAAGAATAATGGCAGATGTCACCTGAGTAGATAGCTCTGTCTCTATGTGACAAATACAGCCTCCGGGACATGGGGATGAGCACCCTGACTGTTCTGCCCTTACACCCTGACTGAACATTGCAGTTCAAAAGCTCCATAATTCTGCATGTTCAAGTACTATTCCGATGCATGTAGAAAGGGAGAGAGGAAGAAAACATATAAAAGAGACAAGAAGAATGAGCAAAAATTACTCTTTTAACTATTAATCTGAAACTGGAAACAGAAAAAAATGAATCAGCTACTAGCCTAGCTTAATGATTCATTCTTGGAAGCTCTTTCCTGTCTACCATTCAAACATATGCATGTTAAAAAATATGAGCAGGACCTCAAGGCCATTGAAAATATTATGTGACTATAAGAGATATAGATAACACTATAAAATCTTCCAAATTCTTAAAATCATAACACAAAAATGTATCTAATAAAAATTATGAACTTTACTTGCTAAAAATAGAAAACTCTACTATTGTTTGGCAAATTTTTATAATAATAATTAACATTTTCAAATGGGAGTAGATAGAAAATGGAAATGCCAGGAAAATAATGCATCCTGTACTTTTGAAAACAAATACTTTTTAATGATTAATTCTTTGAAAATTTCATATTCTCAATATACTTCAAGCACATTATACCTTTACTCTACTCAACTCCCCCAGGTCCACTCCTATCTCCCTATCCTAATCAACTTCATGTCATCTTTTATTTTAATTAAATCTCTCTGTGTGGGGCCATCCATTGAAGGCTGTCAACAGAAGAAGGGACATATTTTTAGAAAAAAAATTACCCTCCTCCAGAATTCACCCATTTTCCATAGTTCTTAAGATTGAGGTGTTGTGGTCATTAGGTTTTGTCAATGTGACACAGACTGGAGTCCTCTAGGAAGAGCCTCAGTTAAGGAAGTGCCTCCATTAGATCAATCCATAGGCAAGGATGTGGAGCATGTTCTTGATTAATGGTTTCTACGTGACAACCCAGGCTACTGGGGGCTATGCCACCCTGGACAAGTGGTCCTGGGTTGTATAAAAAACAAGCTGAGTGAGCCCCAGTGAGCAAACCAGTAAGCAGTATTCCTGAAGCTCTCTTCCTCTTGTTTCCAGGTTCCTACCTTGAGTGCCTCCTTGGCCTCTATTCACACTGCCGTGTGATTAGAACACTTAAGTCAAACTGAACCCTTTCTCCCCACGCTGCTTTTAGACATAATGTTGTGTCACAGCGATAGAAAGAAAGCAAACTACGACAGGCAGTCTCTCCCACTCCCACAGTCTAATATTTCTAAAGGTATTTTAAACAATAGTCAAAATCAACATGTGTCAAGGGCCATTAGTACACATCCCTGAAGTGATGGCAATATGGACAAATATGCTTGGTGCTGACACACGCACAAGCAGAAACAGCGATACAGGCACTGCCGCTGATAATACTGAGATACTTTAAAAGGAGTGCCTTCGACAGTCAAATTTTTAAACTGGTGAAAGATGGCAGCTAATGCCCTGTTGATTACTGTTGTAACTTCAGCACCTAAATGTTTACATAGCTTGTTTTCAATATAAAGCAAAGCATATTGAATTACATGAGATGTTCTAGTGTTCATTCTAACTGAATGCTGCATTGTTGCTAATTCTATTAAAAATTTTAGAATTATAATAATTTAACTTAAAAATATTTTAAAGAAAAAATGATTTAATAATGAATAAAACCATCATTTGCTATTTATTCAAGTTCTTTATCATTAACTTTTATGTACAGAATCTTTATTGTCATGTAGACAAAATCATGTTATGAGGACAGCTATTAAAATTACCTAGGGTGAGGTAGCATTCTTAACCAACCGCTTCATCACTTCTCTAAGGACAATACCAGAAGTGTCATTTACAGAGCTGATGCTACTGTTCATAATGAAGACTCTAAAGACCTACCTTTTGTTCCTCACTGAGGCTTTACAGCATCATCACACATAAGGAAGCATTCCCTTCAATTTAGATCGCACCAATTTTGAAGGAGGAAATAACAGCAGTTTAGAAAGAACTGAGACACCAGATACATTGTGGAAGCCTGGAGAGGCTTATTAGTGTGAGATTTAGAGAAGATTACTCTAGCTCAGAACCGCACTTCTGAGACAGTCCCTAAAGTGCGGAAACAAGGATCTTCGTGTTTCCCTTTTTCCAGTTTTCATGTAACTGACATGCTTCTGCCAGTTACTTCATAGGATCCATCACAGAACTTCTGGAAAAGGATACTGTTGAGTGCTATGGTACACCCTTCCAGTTAAATACCAGACAGTACATGATTCATCTTAGAATCACCAATAAGCCATTAATATAGCCTCTGTTAGTCTTGATCTATTTATTGTTGTCATTGTTATTGTCTTCATCATTATTTGTGTATGTATCTATCTATATGAGGATGAATCTGCCACAGCATAGTCATCGAGGTCAGAGAACAACTTTGTGGAATCCGTTGTCTCCTTCCATCTATATGTGAATTCTCAGTACACCATGCTTACATAGCAAGATTTAATGTTTAAAACTAGGACATGCTAAAATGTTAAAAATAAAATTTTAATATGCTTTTGTGCTAATAAACTCATATCTTGCTCCCATCCACAAGGCACCTGAGTGAATTTTACTAACTTCAAGAGATGGTAGAATAGCCATAGACTCGACAGAGCTTTAGGATAGCAGTATAGGACTCAAATGAAAGGTGCTGACCATTTCTTCCTTTACAGTTTGCCAAGGTGAATTTAGCTGAAGACATAAATGATGCAATCAACGTTTATAACAGGCAAAAGAAATGCATGCAATTACTAAATGTCTGACCGACAGAGAGGAAAGCTAGAAAAACAAATCAGCTGCTTTTGAGAAAATAACCAAATGCAAAACTCTGTTTGTATTCGGTGCACATCTCAAACCACTGAGGCTTGAAACAATCCACCTGTGGGGCTGTCTAGAGGAAGGGGAAGGGAGAACAAAGCGTGCCTTTTGTTTGTTTGTTTTTCAAGACAGGTTTTCTCTGTGTAGCTTTGGAGCCTGTCCTGGAACTCGCTGTGTAGCCCAGGCTGGGCTCGAACTCACAGAGATCCACCTGGCTCTGCCTCCCGCATGCTGGGATTAAAGGTGTGCACCACCACCACCGGCATCATGCTCTTATTTATAGAACTTGATCTCATAAATCAATACTCTCCCAATATTAGTACCTCAGTTGACATTTTATTGAGTTTTTAATCTAATGACATATAACATCTTTTAATCTGAGTATTAATATAAACTCTAGAAACTCTATGTTGAGACATAGAAATGCTATCATTAATTCAAGAACTGGATCTTCTATTATTCCCCCATGAAACATTGCCTAGTGTCATCCCAAAGTTTCTACTGTGTATAGATTGCACATACAATGTGTTTTCATCTACTTTACTTGACATTAAGTTATTTATTTATACATATTTCTTTTGTACTAAAGTATAAATTCCCAATGGATCAAAAGGTATTGTATCTTAATGCCTACTTCACTGACAAAAGCACACCCAGACAAACTTAAGCCAACAGACAAACACAAAATAGGAAACAGCTCAGACTTAAGCAGTGAACAGAGAAGAAGCGGGCAGTGGTGATGCACACCTTTAATTCCAGCACTTGGGAGGTAGAGGCTGGTGGGTCTCTTGAACTTTGAGGGCAGGCTGGTCTACAGAGTAAGTTCCAGGACAGCCAAGGCTACATGGAGAAACCCTGTCTCCAAGAAAGAGAGAGAGATAGAGAGAGAGAGAGAGAGAGAGAGAGAGAGAGAGACAGACAGACAGACAGACAGACAGACAGACAGACAGAGAAGGAAAAGTACTGTAGCTCACAGCATTTATTGAATGAGCTAATGCTGTTTATTGATCACTTCTACTGCATAAGGATGCTAGGATATCTCCAACTGGGATCAGCTATAAACATTGCTGTTTGTAACATTCTTGCATATGATTTGGAGGGGGAAACAGGTATGTAGAAACTTAGGCTATGTTTCTTGCTGTGGGATGATCCTTCTGTATACTTTGTTACTGTGGTGGAATAATAAAGCCATTCGGCCTATGGTAAGGCAGGATAGAGCTGGGCAGGACAATGAAACTGAGGACTGGAATGAAGAAGAGCGGAGTTGAAGGAAACTCCCATCAGCCACCCACCCAAGAAGTAAGATGCTAGAAGACCAGTAAGGCCACGGCCATGTGTTAATACATAGATTAATAGAAATAGATTAATTTAAATGTAAGAGCTAGTTAGTAATGAGACTGAGCCATTGGCCTAGCATTTATAATTAAAATAAATGTTTGTGTGATTATTTGGGAGTGGGCTGTCAGGACAAAAAGCTCTGCCTCCATTTACAGCTCCTCTATAATATATTTATTCAGTTTTTTAAAAAAATGGTTTCATTAATTTACATTTCTACTCACACTGCATAAGTGTTCCTTCTTCCCCATAACCATGGCAGTACCCATTCCTGCTCTTTCTTTCCTGTGGTGTTAACTTGGATTCCAACGTATTTTTCCTTACATTCTCTTGACAGTCACTGCACATGAGCTCTGCTCATGTAGTAACTGGCCATTTCACCACTCTACTCTGTAAACCACTAAAATGTTTCTCTTCAATCATGTTGTTTTTTCTTTTGTGATTTGTATATATCATTTATTTTGTTGTTTCTTTGAGAATTTTATGTGTTTTGATCTTATTTCCTTCAACTGCAACTCTCTTCAATTCATCGCTTCTGTGTACACCCAATTTTGAGCCAACACCAATTTGTGCTGCCCAAATATTCTAGGATGTGTGGTCTTCTTGTGGAGTATGGTTGACCGAGCAGCAGCTGTATTCTCAGAGAAAAGTCACTCTCTGCCCCAGCAGCTGTAGATTTCCAACAAATTCCCAGTTGTGGGAGTAGGATTGTGCACCCAGGGTCCTCTCTCCTTGCAGGGATTTAGTCTGACTTGGACTTGCACAGATTTGTATACACTGTCCAAACCACTGTGAGCGAACTGCTCTACTATGTCCAGAAGATAATGATCCACTGCATCAGGCTCTGATGCTCTTTCTGCCCCTCCCCCTCAATGGTCCCTGAGCCTTGTTAAGGGCACTGTGGAATATATGTTTCCACAAGAGCTGAATATTCTGCATTATTCTGTTCTCTGCATCTTGGCCAACTGTAGGTCTCTGTATGAAGTGCCACTAAGAATGTAGAAACTTCTCAGATAAATAATGAGAGATGACATAATCTTCATGGTTATTCGAAATAAAACACACATTATCTGAAGATTCAAGGCCAGTGTTCACAGGTGAAAGAAAACCTTTGAGATTTACTTTTATGGGTCTGAGTTTCTTCACTCAGAATGATTGTTTCCAGCTCCATCCATTTACCTACAAAACTTCATTTTTGTTATTAGCAGCTGCCTAGCCTCCCACTGTGTAAGTATATCATATATTCATAACCAATTCATCATTGATGGACACCTAAGCTTTTACAATTTCCTAGCTATTATCAGTAAAGCAGCAATGGACAGGTATGAGCATGTATATCTAGAGTAGGATTTGGCACCCTTTGAGTATATACCAAAGAGTGATACAGCTGGATCATACAGTAGATGTATTTTTAGTTTTTATGGAACATCCATACAGATTTCTAGAGTGACAGCACCAGTTTGCATTTCCATTAGCAGTAAGTAAGTGTTCCCTTTTCCCCACATCCACACCAACTATTTATCATCATTTTTTTCTTTTTATCTTAAACATTATGACTGGGGTAAAATAAAAAAATTATAGATTTTATATACATATATAATTATTTGTGTACTTTGTATACTTTATTTTTTATTTGTGTGATATATAATTATATATATTCCTTTATGTAATTTGTATATTTATTGTTTAATTCTTTTTGTAATATGTAATTATATACATCTATTCCTTTGTGTAATTTGTTTTGTAAATATATTCTCCCCTGCAGTTTTCGTTCTCTGTTATTAATATCTCTTGATTTGTAGAAGTTTTTAACTGTAGCATGAATATTTTCAAGTTTATGTTCTCCATCATATTGAAGAAACATTGTCATTCAAAAGGACATGAATATATAAAAAAATGGCCTCCTCAAAGCCACAATCTACAACTCTAAGTAACAATTAACGGGCAGGCCCATTTGTTGTGTTCTAAAATGATTAATATGTTCAGAAGCACTGCTTTCCCACAATGACTGGATACGGCTCAGATACAAATAGAGTCTTCATGGGTGGAGACTGATCTCCTGGGTGCTCAGCCAGAAGCATGGTCTACACTGCTGAACTCTCTCAGACTGCTTCTTGTTTAACTTTCCTTCCTTCTCCAGTGCCTGCCTGGAGCAGATACGACACTGATTCCTGGCATACCTGGGGTATTATTTGTCAATGATAATGGGAAATGATTACAGTCTTTTAGAAAATTTAATTTAGTTATGAACACATTTTTAATTTTTAAAAAATGCTTTAATATCAATATGTACATATGATTGGATACCACCTCTCCATTCTTTACTCAGATTCTCTCCCAACGCCACCACTGTTTACATCTTAACTTCATGTGCTGGCTCTCTCTTAGTTTAACACCATGGAGTCTATTGTGTGCTGCTTTTATGTGTATGGGTGTGGGATCATATACTGGAGCCTGGGTGGCCTTCCAGGGGGTGTATCTCTGAAAAAAAGGGAAACTCATTCTCCCAGAAGCCACCCTATGCCAACAGTTCCTCAGAGAGAGGTGGAATTTTATGAAGCCCTTCCTGTCCATGATGAAATACCAGCTGTCTTTGTCTTGTATAAGTTTTGTGGACACAGTTCCAGCCATTGTGAGTTAATGTGTGGGCCTGGGCTCTAGTATCTGACAAACATTATCTTGCTGCATTCACTCCCTCTGGCTCTTACAGTGTTTCCTGCCCCATTCTGTCATGATGTCTTGACCACAGAGAAGGCATGTGATATAGAAGTTTCATTTTTAGCTGAGCACTCTAGCCTCTCTTATTCTCCGCATGCTGGCTGGTTGTCAGTCTCTAAATTAATCACGACTTCTGCATATCTGTCTGATGAGCGCGGAGACTAACCCATTAGAGCTCACCTTTGCTATTATTTACCAGAATTGTAGAACCAGCTTCTCTTATGAGGTCTATTGCATAGCCAGCCATGGAATTTGGGACTTTTTCAAATGTGTGGCTCTATTTCAATAAATAAGTTTAGTTTAAATGTTTGTTTCAAAACAAAGAAACCAAGAATGATGACATTCATCTGTAAGCCCAGGATTTATGAAACTGAGGAAACAGGAACATGAGTTCAAGGCCAAACCAGGCTACCTGGCAAGGCCCTATCTCAGACAGTTAACTAATAAGACAACTTTAGTACCGGAGGCAGAAGAAGCCATTAATTCAAATGTGGGGGAGGAAGAGATAAGAAAATAGAATATGTCCTTTACATATAATTTGAAGTGTGTGAGAACTCACCTTTGAAAAATACAAATTGGAGGTTAAAATATATATTTCAGTTTGAGTTCTGCACTCTTTATTAGCCATAAATTTGGTAAACCACTTAACATTATCAGTGTCCCAGTTTCTTCAAACAAGGAGGATAACAAGGCCTAATTAACTGCTTTGACTTAAAAGGAAACATAAACATTTATGTAACCAAACTTGACTGTGTGTTCCTTGAATACAAAGAGCCTAAATGGAGACACTCAGAAGGATTTCTCAACCTTCTGTCACGGCCTCTCCCAACCACTGTCCATCGATACGCAGACCTGGCTTGACAGTAAGTGTACCTGGAGTTTAGACTTTGCCTCAAATGGGAAGTTTTGTTCCAGTTGTTAATGTTCTGAAGGCTTATGACCCAGGTACAACAAAAATAAGCACTCAGCAACAATTGTGTCTAGTCCTAGGGAAACTTATTAATAACTTAAGTTCAGATTACAATGAAGAACATTTTTGGTGCAGTGAGGCATAGCAACAAATTTCACATACAACAGTTTTTATGTTCCAAATATGAGCACAGTTCAAAAGTGATAAAGTGCTTTTTTAAAAGGGCCCTTTTAAGAGGACCTAGGAGTAAAGAAGTATAGGCTGAAAATTTGGCATTGTACTTTGCTTCTGGAGAAGGCTAAAACACACCAAGATTTTATTAAAGGACTGACTAATTGGTCTCCTGATAGAGATGAAATAAGTTAAGAGGCCAAATGTGGAGAGAGAAAAGAAGTCGGGCTAAGCACAATGAAGTGCTTTTATATGGAGTTCTTTTATAGGGCATCATAAAATTTCCAGTCAGTGTGGGCATGTGCAAAGGAGCCTCCATGGAGGCTTGGTGGGCGGAGCTTACCTGCTTAGCTTCAGGTACTCCTGACTCCTCATTTTCAAATTGTTCCTCTCATCTACTAATAACACAGGACCCTCTGTTCATATTCTTGCAATGGGAACTCATTTCTAAGGTAATCATGCATCTGATAATCCATTTGCTGTTACAATAATTACAGAAAAGGAAAAAAAAAGCAGCTTCTTTACAGAAATCCGAGACCTAAAAGAGGTGATGTTTAGCCTCTTTTCGTGAGCACTGTACATGAAAGAAATGGAACTGACAGCCAGACAGTGCAGGGGACATACTAGGTCAGTTCAAAAACTCCTATAAATATTGGCCCCATTCTGTGAGGCTTTTATTACTCAATTTATTATGAATATCTAAAAAAGGACATGAATATTCATCATATGGCGCATTTGCTTAATCACCTTTCCCATGGAATGTGTTGAAGATTATTGCAATAATGATTACGTCATAGATATGTAAAATCTGTCAAAACAGTTTCAAGACTAAACATACAATTAGGTTCTTCTAAGTAGAAGAAACCTTTGGTTTAATGTTTAAATCTTCACCCATTTTTGGACCTCATCTTACCACCTTGTATAAGGCAAATTAAATGTTGGTGTCACATCTATTCTTACTTCATATTATTTCTGGCTTTAGTTCCTATTGAAATAATTCTATAACAGTGGCTTTTACAGATCTCCTTCATTTGTGGTGATATACTTGTGCACCCCAATAAAACTTGCATGAGCATCAGATAACAAAGCAAGCCACTAGATTAGACATAGAGGCCAGACAGTGGTGGCACACACCCTTAATCCTATCACTCAGGAGGCAGAGATATGTCTGGTTCTCTGTGAGTTCAAGATCACATTGAAACCAAGCCAGGCAGTGGTGGCACATGCCTTTAATCCCAGTACTGAAAAGCACACACACTTTTAATCACAGGAAGTGATGTCTGGAGAGAGTAAGGTATATAAGGCATGAGGAAACAGTAACTCACTCTCTTGAAGCTGAGGATTTTGTAGAGGTAAGAATGTGGCTGGCTTGTTCTGTTTCTCTAATCTTTCAGCTTTCACCCTAATATCTGGCTCTAGGTGTTTTTTTTTTTTAATTAATAAGACCGTTTAGCAATTTGAGTTACACCTTCATGTATGTGTTCTTTGCATACATAATGTACAAGATAAATATGAGAAATGTTTTGCAGAAAGAAATAGACCAGTGTTAAATAGTCAGTCTTAAATACTATAACATTTGTGATCAAAATAGAGTCAGGAAACAAGACACCTAGGTCTCAATTTCAGCTCATATATAAAGTCTTTTTGACATTTGAAATTAAAGGGTTATTTTATACACCACTCAGCTAAGTAGGTGTGTGGGGTGGTGTATTTATCTCTATTCTTTTTTCACTCTTTAGTATATTTCTAATAATAATGTTTTCATAAGAAAAACCCACCTGACTATTTGGAGTGATAAAAATAAAATTCAAATATTGAAAACCCATACCTGTCTTTTATGTAGAAAAATGTAACAGACTGATATATTATATAACATAAACGTAAGAAAATATAATCTAAAAACAAAACTAAGAAAAATTGAAATGAAGTCAATTGGTAAGACTGTATCAAATTAGACTTTAACATTGGTAACAGAAAAGGAATGACAGAAATACAACACAGTTACCAGGTTTCCATGAATTTATCCAGTGCAAGTCATCAAATGTTATAAAACCAATTTCTGTCTACACACACACACACACATACATAAACACATATAAACACAAACACACACATAAACATACAATGAGACATCTACACAAAAATACATATAGGCATACAAACAGACATGCATGCAAATACACATAAACATATACACAAAGACAGGCATGATACATCCACACACATGCAGAAACATATATAAGTAGATTCAAAAAGACATACATACAATCTCTATGAATACAGATATGAGAGCCAAACACACAATTTTAATTTCTAATAAATTATACATTTTACATATGCTTATATTTTCAATCAATAGTGGCTACAGATGAAGGTCTGAAAACCTTCTGTGTCACAGAACCATAATGATATTAAATGATTGTTAGAGGGTCTGCATCACAGATGCACTAGACATGCTAAGTTCTGACTGAGTATTAAACAGTCCATTGAGTATTACTGTAACCATCCAAGAAAATGGTTCTACTGTATTGGAAACAGATTTTATCAAGGTAATGTGCTTTCTCTTTATGAGTGTCTGCATGATTGAGAGTTGTAAGGAGACATGAAAAGATGTTTGAAACAGATTTGTGATTACCAGTGTACATGGCTGAATATACCTACCAAACTCTACTTTTGTGTAAAAGTGAGGGTTCACATAGGAAACAGTGGCTTTCAAAGCTGCCTTACCTATGAGACATTTCACTTCAGTTCCAACTCTTTTAGAATGTACTAAGTATTAAAAGCTTCTGTACTGAGACTTGAGGGTAAATAAGTACAAAATTTTACTTGCATACTAATGCCAGGTCCAGGGTTAACAGTGTTTGCGAAGCACAGATGATAGAAACAGCAGTCTTGGGGAATGAGGTCATCACTTAGCCCACTGTGATCCACAGACGCGGCATCTGTTCCAGGGAACGGGTTTTAGCGCTGCCCAGCTCACTGCAGCCATGTGTTTCCCATGTACTCCACAAAAGCGATGTTTAAAGTTTAAAATAATTCTTACTTAGACCAATTTAAATACATCATCATTTAAAACAAGGATATATCACACTACATTTGGATTTTTAAGCTGTTTGTTTAGAAATCTCAACTTGGGAATCCTACATGGAAATTTGCTCAAGGTAATATGAAGTCACAACAGAATCCGGTTCTCTTCAGATGAGGCATGCATTGTAGTACACACCAATCCCCATGTCTTGAGCTTGTCATCACACATCATATTCATTCTTAGTCACTGCAGGCATGCAAGCTTCTCTTACAAATCATCTACTTCTAACATGGACACCAAATCTCATTTTTTATCCTTACCAGTAACATAGTCATAAATAAGTTATTTACAGTTATGGAGTCTAATTAACACATATAAAACTAAAAGAAATCCTCTGTCAATCACAGGGTGACTAAATGAGAATGTGTATAGAAGATTTATGAAATTCTGAAGTCAATATATGAACAAAGCATCATTCATTTGTTATTGAATTTTCAATAAGTAAAAAAAGTTTATAAATATATTTCTAAATGAATTTAAGTAAGTAGGAAAAGAAATGATGAATGCTATAGTATCTGAGATGTACCTTTAAAAGTCAGTGAGGGTATCTCAGATGCTCAGCAGGTAAAGGCACTTTTCACCAATCCTGGTGTCCTGAGTTGAGCCCCAGAACACACAAGGTGGACGGAGGGAGCTGACCTCCTCAAGATACTCTCTGACTTCCACACACATGCACACAACCACCACCCCCCCATACAAACACATCAATGCAAAAAAAATATTTTTTAAAATTTGGTGACTCTATAAGAAGAGAACATGTCATCATATTAGAGGTTATTTTGTTAAATCCACTTAAGCTACAATCGATTATTTAATCAAAATTCATGCCATACTACTTTGCTAAAGTCAAAGAGATAGAGCAGGTGCATATATAAATATTCTCACTCATTCACTATTCATAGTTTGTCTTTGAAATATATTTATTTGCTTTCAGAATATACAACATCAACAATCATTTTGAACACATTAAATATTAAGTTGTCATGAAGAAAGTCAACAATGCTCTGAATAATGCTATAATAAAACAATATAATCTTTAGAATGAGAGACAGTTTATTATTACATCAATCTTGTTGTGCGCCATAGATCTGTTTATTTAATTTTTATATGTCACATACATTTAGAAATCAATCGATTTCTTTAAGTATTTCAATTTAGTAAGAGTAAAAATTTTAAGGCATGCCTCATGATTTTCTGAGTTCCATTTGTGTCTCTTTTTTCATAGTTAGCTATATATATATATATATATATATATATATATATATATTAGTTCATATTTAGTTTGAAACAAGCCATTCATTTTAAATGTCCAAAAATTTAAAAGGACAGATTACCTCAATAGCTATTTTCAAAAGAAGAAATTAAAAATTAACAAAGATACATGAAAATAGACTAATGTAATTAACCACAACAGGGATAGTGATGGAAACTATGAGGGGGTGCTGCCCCACCATAGTTTGAATGTCTAATGTTTAAAAAAGAAAAAGCTGGTGATGATGTGGAGAAAGGGAGTTACATACACTGTTGGTGGAAATGTGTATTAGTATAGTCAGGATGGAAATCCCAAACAAAAAAATAAATCTGATATATAAATGTGTGTGTATATATGTAAAATTTTCTAGTTTTCTCAGATTGAGCACATTAACAAAAGAAATGCAATTAGGAACCAGAGAGACACCTGTGCGCTGTCAGCTGTAGCATTATAAACAGTGCTGCAATACAGAATAAGCTTTGCTGCTCATCATATAAACAGGTAAAGATTATTGAATGTTAATAAAATGAAATATTATTCAGCTATAATGGATAGAATCTTTCCATTTGCAGAAATGTATAAAAATAAAGGTCTTTCTATTAAAAAAAATGTCAGATTCTGAAAGAACAGTATCACATGCTTTCTCTTCCTATGAAATCCAAGACCAGTACAGTGAAAGCAGAAGCATGACTACCGAAGACTGGAGAAAAGGTGAGGTTTGATAAGTGCATCTACCTGCATGAAGAGAAATGTTTCTTTGAACTCAGGTAATATGTACCTTTAGCCAATACTAACAAAATTTATTGAATTACAGAATTAAAATCTAAATATTACTTTATTAGATAATATTTCTCTTTAGCAATATCAATTTTAACTGTTTTTGTCCCTTTTTAAAAATCTTTTATTTTTTTTTGGGGGGGGGAGCAGGTTTGGAGATAGGGTTTTTCTGTGTAGTTTTGGTGCCTGTCCTGGATTTCATTTGTAGACCAGGCTGGCCTCGAACTCACAGAGATCTGCCTGGCTCAGCCTTCGAGTGCTGGGATTAAAGGCGTGCGCCACCACCACCTGGCTTCAGTTTTTTCCCTTTTATTGATACTATTTTCAAAGAGATTTTTTTCAAGAACTAATTCACACATACATGCATAAACATACATTTTTCAAATGAGCATTTGTATTCCTAAATATATTTTTCAAAATTAAATAGTTATGTAAAAAGCCATGAGTTGCAATTTTTGCTTTCTGCCTTTTATTTGTATCCTGCTCCCTGACTTCTTCTCTTCCTGGTAAAATGATGGTTACTCAGCTTGGAAGCTGGAGTATCTAGAGCTACCTTTGTTTGTTATTGTGGTGGTATTACCCACTCACTCAAAGAAGCTGCATACTGTTATACATAAATGTCTTCCCTTACAAATGTAGATTCCCTTTATAAGCTGTCTTTTATTCATCTGCTAAATGGACATTATCCAGCAGTTCAAAATCTGCTGTCAATGAATCCTTCAGTTTTATATAATGATTGCATACCTCTTATATTTCCTATGCGGATCCTCACCACGCTCTGGCAACATACCACATCACTGAGTTTTGCCTGAGCCTGTGAGCCGCACATTATAACGCGTTTCCAAGTCCAGAGAGTGCAGCCAAGAAAGGTTGAGAACTTGCTCTTCATCTCATCATCTTTCCCTTGGCAAAGAGATTTCAGCCTGACTCTCTCAGACGCCAGAACCTCCATCCCTTGCTCACCATTGGCTCCAGCCAAGTGAGGCTGCAGTCCCAGGAGCTGCTTTCTGGAGGGAACTTACTGTCTTTAGGGTGAACAGTAGCCCTAACACTTCTAAGAGACAGATATTCTTGGAAATACGGGATTTGGGGAAATAAAGCATGAGTAGCTACCCCTCTTTAAAAACAGTATGTTGAACTTTAATGAATTAAGTAAAAAGCCTAAATATGATGGTATTCAGTGATAGATGCACGTGTTATACAATAAGACTCATTAAACTGAATGCATGAATATATCCTGATTTCCTTAGTAAATTAAAAATAGGAAGAAGCATTTTTTTAAAAAGACAACCATTTTTATACTGTATCAATTTCCCTTACTTGTACATGTTTGTATTGAATTAGATCCCCAAACCAAAACTCTGACATGTTACAACTTTTAACTTAAAGACACTATGATAAGTAAAATATGCTCATAAGAAATAGATGTTTGAACAGTCAGACTAGGAAAGTCAGAGAATAGAATGGTGATGGTCATGCTGAGGACAAGGAACCTGGCCCGTTACTGTCTGCACAGATGCATACGGAAGCTGTGGCATTCTGAGAGGAGGGTGGCAAGGTTTGCAGTAGTCTCAGGAGTACAAAGGGGGATGTGGTGTTAACTGGACTGAACACCTAAAACTGGGTAAACTGAGAAACTTTGTGTCCATGCGCATTTACCAGTCTATAAAATAAAGTAAAGTAAAAGGCTTGGAGTGTATCTTCTCCTCTTGCACTATTAATCACACTCATCTCTTGTCACCTCTGAAGGTTTCCTTATGTTTTGTTTTGTTTTTCTGTCAAAGCAGGAAGCTAGCTGAAAGGCATCCTGGTTTCCTGTCTTCTACCTTATTATTTTAATTTCTACTGCACACTATTGCATGGCTGAGTAGAGGCCTGAGTTTCAAACCAATTTCATTATTTTTTGATGTAGGGTTTCAGAGCCACATGAGACATACAAAATTGGGAATTTTGAATGAATTTGCATAAAAGTTTTATGTTAAACTGCATAGTAATTCTTGTTATAAATCTCACTGGCAAGTATTTTAGTGTTTTTTGGGGGGAGGGGACTGTTTTTTGTTTTTGCTGTGTGGTCTCAACAGAATGTTCATAGATAAACTGATACGTCAGGACTATAGAAATACCACATTTTAATTATCTCATTAAAAATATATACACTTAGGATTAAGAAAAGTTTCTACTATTCCTTTCTACACTAAATAATGTAACATGAAAGTTCACATTATCTGTCATCTACATACAAGCACTTATGATTAGCAGAAAGAAACAACACTCTTTCTATATCTAAGGGCTTTATAAAAAGAGTATGGCTCCAGAAAGTCTAATAATGCCTGCTGATCCATAAAATTTGGTAGAATATCATTATGAATCTGTCCTTAACTGTAATTCCCTTTAATATATGCATGAGTACATATTCCATACAGTATATGCAAGATAGAAATTATCTTAGATTGATAAATGCAAATACAACTATTTAACTAGAAAGGACTAACATTTGCATTTTTCCCAGAATCTTCCTCAGTGTATGTGTGTGTGTGTGTGTGTGTGTGTGTGTGTGTAAGAGATTAATTTTTAAATAAATAATTAGTCTTAAAATCTCTATAAGAAATTAAAGTTACCTTTCCATGGAGAAAATACTCAACCTTTGTAAGAGAAAGTAAGACAAATTACATAGATATTCTCTCTGACATTTTTCTACTCCAAAAGTATTTTTCTCATAAATATAAAATTAATCTTGATCTGTAAGGAAGTCGTTATTATTTCAAAATACCAGAACACATAAAACCTGGTAATTGATCAAACTGATCTGCTTAAACAAAGACCTCACTCCTTAATCTGGTTACAAATTTGAGAGGAAAAAAACCCACAGATCTATCCTAAGCCACATTAGGAACTGTGTGGCCACACTAAGTCGATTGCTTATATCGTGAAGTGGAATTACGAGACACTGATAATCTGAGGTGCATTTTATCCTACAGTTAATCATTGACTCTCCAGGAATGCCTGGATTTCCCCACAACTTCCTGCCTTCTGTGAAGCATACCCTAGAGATGACACATTGTCTGTATGAGTCAGGAACCAGCCCAGGTCCCCCCATTTGCACCACAGCATCTGGGTCTGGTAGGGGAGAGAGACACTGTTATGGCTTCTCTGATAAATTGAGAAAGATGCTTCCATATAGCACCCAGTCACAACTCAACCCAGAGTTTCCAATGAGATTCAGAAAATGTAGACGCTTCTTTGGGCAGTACATGGGAATAACTACAGAGACCTGTGGGCCTTGACCCCCCACTGTGAGTGGCTGCCGCCTTGCTTGCTGACCTTGTCCAGATGTCCTCCCTGTGCTGATTCCCTGCAGGTTTTCTTCTTCCTGAACACTCCCCGGATGTTCTTTGTTTGTGTATCCTGCATTTGGTGTAAACAGCTTAGATGCAAGAATGTAGAACATTCCCTAGTGAACTTCTGCCCTCCGGGGATCCTCCATTGTGCTGTAAGCCTGTATTTAAGGTTTCCCCCCTCTTTCAATAAATGGCATTCGGCATTCTGCTGTGGCAAATGACCCGCTGTCTCTTGTCTCTTATTTTTTAATCCACAGCTCCTTGCCTGGACATGGTGAATGGGTGGCAGTAGCACGGGCATTACTGCAACAGAGACCCACAGCTGGACAAGGAGCAGAGAATGAGAGACCTTAAAAACTTGGTCCTGGTTGAGTTGTCCCCATCAATTCCTTCCCCCTTCACTGCTCTGGGAACCCTGAAGAAGAGGAGGTGAACAGATTTCCAGAGTCAGAGAGAATGGAGAACACCAAGGAAACAGGCCTTCCAAACACAGCAGGACCAAAGACACATATGAATAGAAGCCTGGCAGCATGCACTGGGTCTTCATAGGTCTGCCCCAGAAAGGGTCCCAGCACTGAGAGGAGAAGTGGAAACAATTCCACATCCCTAACCCAGAAGCCACCAACTAATATCTACTCACTAATGAAAAGCAGTTTTCTCCAAAGGAATATTACTAGGTATACAAACCACTCTTCAAACCAGCCCCCATGCCTAACAATAGATGGCTGCGGTAATTTGAATGTAACTGGCCCCATAATTATTGTTGGAGGTTTTTGCTGTTTTGGGGGGGGGGCTGCAACCCAGTTCCCAAATAAATCACATACAGAGGCTTATTCTAAATTATGAATGCCTGGCCCTAGCTTGGCTTGTTTCTTGCCAGCTTTCCTTAACTTATCCCATCTACCTGTTGCCTCTGGGCTCTTCTGGTTCTCTTACTTCTGTAAATCTCACTCTTACTCCATGGTTGCTGTGTATATGAGTGGCTGGCCCCTGAGTCCTCCTCCTTCTCTGCCTTCTAGTTCTTTTCACTCCTCCATCTCTTTTACTCTTCCCAGAATATATATATTCTTTTTTTTTTTTTTTTTTTTTTTGGTTTTTCGAGACAGAGTTTCTCTGTGTAGCTTTGCGCCTCTCCTGGGACTCACTTGGTAGTCCAGGCTGGCCTCGAACTCACAGAGATCCGCCTGGCTCTGCCTCCTGAGTGCTGGGATTAAAGGCGTGCGCCACCACCGGCTCTCTGTGAGTTCGAGGCCAGCCTGGGCTCCCAAGTGAGTTCCAGGATAAGGCGCAAAGCCACACAGAGAAACCCTGTCTCAAAAAACCAAAAAAAAAAAAAAAGGGAGATTATGGAATCTACTTGTAAAAAGAATATATATATTCTCTACCTGCCCGCCCTGCCTATCCTTTCTCGTGCCTTACTATTATCCAGTTCTTTATGAGAACATAAGGTGTTTTATACAGGCACAGTAACACAGCTTCCCAGAGTTAAACAAATGCAACATAAACAAAAGTGACACACTTTAAAATAATATTCTACTACACATAAGCTCATAGGGAGTAGCACCATTAGGAAGTGTGACCTTGTTGGAGGAAGTGTGCCAGTGTGGGGGTAGGCTTTGAGGTCTCAGATATGCTCAAGCCATGCCAGTGTTTAGACCACATCCTATTGCTTTTAGGTCAAGATGTAGGACTCAGCTTCTTCTCCAACACTATGTCTGCCTGCTCGCTGCCTTGCTTCCCACCATGACGATAACAGACTAAAGCTCTGAAAATGTAAGCCACCTCAATTAAATGTTTTGCCTTATAAGAGTTGCTGTGGTCATGGTGTCTCTTCACAGCAATAGAAACCCTAACTAACACAATGGCCAACACAAAATGAACTCGATGGTATTTTTGGAGGATATATTTTGTCTCATGTCTCCTATGTGCATTTTTATCCTTTTATTATCCCCCACAGGTCTTTTGTTCATATATTATGACTTCCAATTGTGTGTTTTTAGGGAATTTCTGTGTGTGCCAATGTGTTTGTCTCTACATCTGTGTGTGTTTCTTCTGCTTTTTGTTTGGCTCTTTGCTTTTCTGTTTGTTTTTATTGTTTTAGTTTTTTATTGTTCTAATTAGGTTTGTTTGTGTTTTATCTCATTATTATTATTTATTATATTTTAGATGCCTGTTGGTTTTCTAATGACAAAGAGCAAGACAGGATGTGGATTTACATTGTGGGGCTGCGGGGAAGATCTAGAAGAGTTGGGGAATGAGCACTCATAATCAGAATATATATATGAAAGAAATCCATTTCAATAAAAGAATAAATAATAAAACTACTTTCAAATTATTTTTCATATAAAATATATATTATAGATGAAATTCTCAATTATTAGTAATTTAATAATATTTTTCTGGCCTCTTCTATCATTAAAATCTAAATTTAACTCATGCTCTCTCTAAAATATTAATTCTTATATTAATATTTTAAGTGTTTCAGTTGCATGCATATCTATAAAAAATGCTCTAAAATATGTCCCTTTCTGTTTTGTTTGATTTGGTGAGAACAGTCTGAATCAAGTCCTTTGTCAGTTATTGTGAATGCCATACTTTCCTTGTACTTTCACTTTCTAACTAATTGAAATTTTGTTTCCTTTGATTTACAACACCCATGTAGCTGTTGGTACTCTCTGATTCAACCTCTTATATTCCATGTAAAAGTTATACCATGTGTTATTCATCTTTTAAAACTTGGATTCTTTTATGATACAATATCCTCCAGGTTTGTCTGTATTTGTAAACTAAATTTACTTGTATTCAAGACTAAATAATATTTCATTATATATATATATATTACTCATTGTTTGCTAAAAATAAGAAGTAGGTTTCTTATTTGCTGATTAAAAACCATTTTGCCACAAGAACAGGCATGCACCATTGTCTCCAAGGGACAGATTCCATGAACTTTTACAGTCTCCCCAGCAGCTAATACATACAGTGATTGTTCTACTCCTAGAATTTCAGGTGATGCATATGTTGTCTCCTGTAATAACATACAAATAAACACTCACATCAAGAGTGTGTAAAATTTCCCCTTTTTTGTGTCCCATCTAACATTGCTCATAACAATCTTACATACTATTTTTTCCATAGTGCTACACTTAGACACATAAATAAAGCCTTGAAGCTATAAAAATGTAAGTTTTAATTTTTTTGGAGAATTTCACATATTATATTTTGATCATATTCAGCTGTCCTCCCAAATCTACCCCCTCTTCCATATCAAATTAACTTTGTGTCCACAGTTTTTAAAAACTGTTGGGTCCAGTTTGTGCTAACCATATACTCATGGGTGTATGACCAACCACTGTAGTGTGGTGGACATACCAGGGACTACAAACATAAGAAAATTAACTATTTGGCCCCCAGCACCTCTCAATTACTAATAATTCCTCAGCTAGTGGTGGGTAATTGTTTTAACATTGACCTTTAAAGTAAACACAATCTTTCAACCAAGAACTTTAAATGGGGAAATGTAGAGGTAATGTTTGTTCTTATTCAGGTATCAGGCTTATCTTTGAGAAAAGACATGCAAACAAACAAATGAATAATTAAAATACTAAACGGAAATGAACAAAGAGTTTTGGTGGTCTAATTGTCCTAGGAAGACATGATTCTTATGTATATATTTTTACAAACTCCTAACTTTGAAGTAAGTTTAAAACTATGAGGGGAGACGAAAATATGTTCTTATACTTTTACTAATGAAGCAAGGAAAAAGTGAAACACATTTTTATCAAGAATGAATAAATTAAAGTTTCTTTTCTTTAGCCTTTATTAGAAAATCCATCCATGTGGAAAAATAACTTCACCAATATTTTTGTATTCCATTAATATGTAACAGCTAAAAGTATATTCTTATCTAGTTGTTCACTTCTGCCCACAAGAAATATGTTCCAAAGCCCTATGGCATGCCTAAATTCACAGTTTGTACCACCCCTAAGCACATTATCCTGTTTTATATGCATACATACTAAAGATAAAGTTTAACTTAGAAACTGGCACATGAGTGATTTGCTATAATAACTGACAACAATTATAGCAAACACATGAGTAGCAAAATGTTATCTAAGTATGGTGTCTGTCTCTTCATATTGGTATTTCTGGGCCAACAGCTGACCACTAGTAACTTAATTCTGGAGAGTGGAAATGCAGAGAAGATTCTTATCATGTCTGTAGCTGACTTTCTTATGTGTTCTCCTCAAATAACTACACTGGCAGTGTTTGCACAATAGTGTTGCTGTTTTAGGAAGCCTGGTGTGTCTTCTGTAACCCCACCCACATCCACAGTTTCACCTCTCACAGTGTAATTCTCTGTTTGGAAAATGTCCTTAACCAGCCCCACACCCTTGCCATAGTTCCAGCATTGGTGAGATGCATTCTGCTTTTTTATCTTTTTTTTGTTTGTTTGTTTTTTGTTTTTTGAGACAGGGTTTCTCTGTGTAGCTTTGCATCTTTCCTGGAACTCACTTTGTAGACCAGGCTGGCCTCAAACTCACAGAGATCCTCCTGCCTCTGCCTCCCGAGTGCTGGGATTAAAGGTGTGCACCACCACCGACTGGCGTTTTTTACCTTTCTTGATACCCCAGCCAGATTACCCATCTTCTCTCATGTTGTTTCCTATGTTAACGTCTACTATATTAGAAAGGAAATGTTATTTTATAAAATTGACACGCACTAAATTATATTTCTTATCAAAAGACAAACATTTCCTTTTCTTTTTTATTATCTCCTAAGGCCTACCCAACAACTTGATATAAACTACATACTTCATAATTATGTACACTGAATGGAGGTCAGGGAGAAAAGCATGAAAACCATGCCATTGTAATAAAAATAATATAATAAGCTCATATTGTGCACTTTAGTAGGCAAAATACAGAAGATATTATTTAAATTCATCTACAGGGCAATAAAAGGCAGTCTCTTTAGAGGTGTGAAATTCAATCATTACCTAGTTATTATGATTTTTACTTGAAAATGCTACTATTAATGTGTTTCATTATTTAAGTACACATGAACATTTTGAATATTTAGTAATTGAAGGATAGACTACTCATTTACATTATTTCTGCCCTACTCCAAAAGAATTAGCAAGGTATTTGGCAAAGGAGTACTGTTTGTAAGCATGAATTGAAGACAGAAAGTGAATCAGCAGAGAAAGACAATTCAGCTTCATGAAATCCTACCAAATGTATGAATGAAGGTACATTTATCTAAATGGTGACACCAAGGGGCACAACCCCCACCAAACCAAAATCCTGTCCCAAGATGTGCTGCTCTACACTCAGCTCTCCTTCTTCAAAACCAAAGAATTTTTACAATTGGATGGACAACTGACACCTGAGATTCGTATAGGAAGAAGAATATTCTCCTCCCTCCCAGGAGGGAAAGGCACATGAGATAACAAGAAGACAAGGGAAGTGAGGAAGCAGGAAGTGAGAACAGGTCCTTTGTGCCCACCCAACCCCCAGAGCTGCACAGAACTTGAAGGCCATGCTTGACACTAAACAGCTACAGTCTGCATATTCATTTTGTAACCTGAGGACTTTAACTCATCTGTCAAGTAGTCAACTTTCTTTGTTGGGCTCCCAAAACAAAGTCCAGAATTTCACTCACACTATTCCTCGGAGCTGCTCACCTGAGTCAATGTCACTGCTTCTATTCTATACATAAATGAATGGAACTGCAGGGCATTTGATCATCGGCTCTGCATCATACAGCCAATGAGTAGTAAAGTCAAGCAGAGGTCACTCTAGTCTCATCTGTGCTTTTTATATTACACAACACTGCCTCCCATATGAAACACCTCACATTTGAGAAAATTCTTCCCATAATGACAATTGATGGTAGAAGCTTCGAACAAAACATGGGGATTGAGCAGCCAATCACACCTTACAACTCCAGTCTTTCACTGAGGAAACGGTGGCATCTGAGAGTCAGGCAGCAGTCACCAAGTAATTTGCCTGAAAAAGGAAGTAGTCTATTACCTCGCCTTAAATAATGCAGCATGCAGTTATTACTTCCTGCCAGAGTGACAGTTTAAGCACAAGGCATTAAAAACTGTTTTCTCCTGCTCTGGCTGTCTGTTATTTATTGCCTCATACACGACTTGTCTGGAAGTGATGGATAAATATTTGAAGGGACAGATGCATCACTCTGGATGCTCCATGAAATTCAAGATGGATAAAAGTCAATGTTTCATGCTCAACTATTTTTAGTTTTCCTCCTATAATAAGGTAAAACAAGCTCTAGATATTTTTTAAACTTCTCTAGTATCTGTTTCTGTATTAACATTTAAAGGATAATTTCTTTTTCAGTATTTTAAGAATTGCTTTTGTCCCTTGAGCAAAAACAAATGTATCTGTATGATCACGTGACCTTTCTGAACAGAAGATTTTGAGACTGAATTCTTGATCTGGATTATGTTTTCTCATGACAAATGACAAGAGATCTACCATGTGCAAAATTTATCAGTTTAGTCACAGACATTTCTGTGCTCACGGAGTACATTCATTAAAAAGATTTATCTATTTTTAACAGTAACTACTCAATTAACATATATTAGTTAGCACTTTTGTACAAATTATCACATTTAATATGGTAGCTTTGTGGAACCCAGTGCCTCGATCCTCCTCATCTTAGTGTCCACTCAAAGTCACAGCCTCCATCAAGTTCACCTTTCACCTGAGGGCAGTTCCTGTGTGCTTGTCTGCGCTGAACTCCATCCTCCCTTTATGTTTGTGCCTGGGTGGCATTTATCAACATTAAACAATGTCTATTTATAGATGTGTTTCAATGACTGTTACCCATATTTGCATGTAATCACCATAAAAACTTGCATAATTTGTGTGATGATTGCTTACAACATTGTTATAGCCACACTGCTTGCAACAACGCCTGCTCCATAGTTGACACTCCCATGAAGAAATCTTTTCTGAAAACAGTAGCCCATTTGTTAAGTAAATTATAGGTGATTCAGAATTAATATTCTAACTGTATTAAAATATTCATTGAAATGTATATACATTGTGTTTAGTTAATTTTGGTGTATGATTATTTTTTACTTGTAATATTCACATAATTTAAAAGGTATTAAATTAGAGATGAAAATTTCTGCAACTTACTGAAGTGATGAGGTCATTAACTATTCAAGAAAGTAAATGAACCCTCAGGGTCAAACTTTTCTATTTGTTTTGCTGCTGATGAAATGAATCACCACAATCAAAGATTGTCTGTCTGTCTGTCTGTCTGTTAGGTTTGTCTATATTTCAGGTACCTAGACCTAAAATTAATATGCCTTTCAGGTGCCCTTCACAGTTGGCTCTCTTTCAGAAGGTCATCGTATTGGAAAAGCCCGTAGCTCTGGAGGAGTGGTACAGGGACCTGGGATCGGCTCAGGCCATCTGCATCAGGCCTGGGAAACCATGTGCTGACAGATGTCACAGGCCTTTCCCGTCTCTCTCCTAACCTGAATGCCCTAAGCCATTTTGATGAGACAAAATAAATGTATACACAGTATTTAAATTTATGTAAGGACCTTATTTTAAAAATAGTGA
This sequence comes from Peromyscus maniculatus bairdii, assembly GCF_049852395.1. Lineage (NCBI taxonomy): Eukaryota > Metazoa > Chordata > Mammalia > Rodentia > Cricetidae > Peromyscus > Peromyscus maniculatus. Next base: position 15,566,286 of record NC_134857.1, on the reverse strand, counting down.
AAGATGACATGTGAAGTCCTCACAGCTCAGACAACAAATAGTAACAATACAACGTATTCCTTTAAAACACATATTTAAGTCTTTTTATTTTATTTTTCTACTTCTCTGGTGCATTTTTGGAAGTAAAATTAGGTGATTCTGTATCTTTATTCCTCATTATATGAAATATATATGTTCCATTCATTCATTTCTTGTGTTATTTTTATTTCCATTGTTGTTTACTTATATAAAATAGCAGCATAGTCATAAACAGAGATTGGTCCCATTTGAGGATCTTGGCGAGGAAGGATGTATTTTGTGAAACTGAGAAAACATAGTACCTTGGCCACAAAATGCATGCGAGGATGAGGGGCGTGAGGGATAGGTGTGTGCAGCAATTCTGAGTTACCTGGCTGTTCCTAACAATTCTGAGTTACCTGGCTGTTCCTAACAATTCTGAGTTACCTGGCTGTTCCTAACAATTCTGAGTTACCAGGCTGTTCCTAACAATTCTGAGTTACCAGGCTGTTCCTAATTCTCCTACTGTCATTTCCAACAACTCTCATGGATAGAGTGACATTAGTATCTTAACAATGGTAGAGCTTTTAAGACTAGAATTTTATAATTAATAAGTTGAGTGTTTTTTAATTATTATTATTATTATTATTATTATTATTATTATTATTATGAAACAGGGTTTCTCTGTGAATCCATAGCTATCCTGGAACTTGCTCTGTGGACCAGGCTGTCCTTGAACTCAGAGATCTGCCTGCCTCTGCTTCCTTTCCTGGGGTTAAAGGTCCTCTTCTGGGATTAAAGGCAAGTGCCACCACCACCCTGCCTAGGTTGAGTATTCTTAAAATATTGTGTATTCTTTTAAATTATAAACACTTCTTTATAATCCACAGAAAGTATCATAAATGCATTTACCATACACACAAATAACATGCAGCCACAAGAAGCAGAACTTAACCAATAGCAGACAGCAAGAACACAGAAGGGAGTTGTGAGAGATGACAAGGATCTCCCCTGTGAGAGATGACAGGGATCTCCCCTTAGTCATTTTCAGTAACGGATACCCCCATGCTGTGCAGGCTCCTCTTTAGCACGCAGTATAAGAGAATGCCAAGAACACACCACAGAATCCTTCAAAGGAGAAAAGGAATTGAGTGATTTCTCTACACAGAGAAAGAGGAGACTGTGTAACATACCTGGACAGAATTTATACAGGAAGCCTCTTATCTAGATGGAGGAAAGAGCTGAACTAATCCAAAGCTGGACACCTGACCGTAAGATGTTAGGATATGTTAGAGATATGCTTTCAAGATTGATATAATTTACTTGCTTTTTTGCAAATTCTTTCATAAACACGGAACTACTAACATGGTAAAAATAATCATTTATGACCCTTCCTTGCTAGGCCCTGACTTGTTTCAGTGACACAAAATCTAGAATAACTCCAAAGAGCGGCAGTGCAGTCCTGGAAATATCACTGCATGGTGAGCCACAGCGTAAGCGCTTGACTGTGTTTCTCCAGCTCTTGTGCTTTTATCATGACAAATATCAGGAAAAGTAAAAATGAATTTCTGAAATATGGTATCACTAATTTATACAGGGACATTATTAGGTTTTAAAATATGCTTCTAAAATTTATTTTTCACACCATAATCTGAAAGACAGCACAAACGAAAAGCCTGCTTTCATAAGGAAGAACTGATCAGTCCAGCAAGGAACAACTCCTGGTCCATCTCACCAGTTACCTCTTATCTATCAAGGTGCATAGCACCTTAAGAAATATTATATTTTAATCAACAAAATGAAAACCAAAATAGTATTTGTATTTAGAAGTATGAGATTTCTTCAAGTCCATGTTATAAATATAATTCATTTCTTCTTCACCTTAGGGAAAGCTAATTAAACAAGCCCCTTACCACAACAGGCTTCAAAGCTGTTCCACTTGGATACTATGCTGAGAGGGTTGTGTAATTTCCACGGCATTCTTTATGTAAAGCACTATGCTAATAACTACCTTTTGAACTTTGGAATTCCAGAGCTAATCAGTCACTTGTGGTCCAGGGTGAAATTCTCCATTTTCTTCCTCACTTATCAAAAAACACACGCGTGTCTGGATAGTAGTTGTGCATGCATAGGATTCATATAATCTCTGTAACATATGCATAAATAAATGGGTAAGAAATAATTATCAAAGTGAATGCTAAGCCCTTCAACAAACACTCATAAGAGATTAAGGACTGGCCCTGGAGAAGGGAACTCGCTTTCTATGGATGATTGACAAGCACGGTGTCAATTCAAGAGCCAAGAAGATGTGCTTTTTTGAAATGCTAGTTTTAAATCACTATTTGTTACTAAAATTGTATTATAAATATATGCCACCATAGGATATAAGCTTAAAAGTCATATGATTTCATAGATATATTTGCATGCAATTAAAAGGTCTCCATGTCCCTAAAGAATTGTAAAGATTTAAACAGAATAAAATTCAAAGTCAAAGGAAAGGCTTAGGCTATTTATTTTCCCCTAACTGAGACACTGTTGCTGTCTTTGAAGGATAAACTGCTTTTAACACTTGTTCAGCCCTCATCTTAAGGGCATGGTAACTAAAGGTCTCACCCCTCTAATTAATCAGTGACAGACACATTGAGCAATTCTTTCATGTTTCTAGTCATTCTTTCACAGCAGAGCAAATGGAGGTTTTAACTGTATCTGCTTCTAAGAAGTATCAAAGCCTTGTTGGACACTCATTTATCCTGTGGCAGTAAGAATAATGGTGTGAAGTGCAATGGTGAGCTCACTAACTCATTAGGGAAGACTGCCTTTCAGGATTGTGTTAGTTAGAAGAATTACACACAAGTTTGGCAGTAATTGAGTTTGCAACCCTATGCCTTTTGGTCTCTGTATTTCATCACCAACTGCACAGACATTGTATGACCAAATATCAAAATCACACATAGGAGAAAAGGAACACTGATACATAACCCTGGAAACCTTCCATAGACATGTGAATCACAGGAGGCATAGGAACCAATCTGACAATCCGGGGAACTAATATACTTAAACAGAAAACCACTGCATAAGAATCAAGAAGGATGCATGTGAGAAGTTCAGCCCAGCAGACAAAATGCATGGCTTACCCTCAGAAGTCTGCAGTAGGTCTACAAAGTGTTGGTAGGGAGAACAATGGCAGCTCTGCCACCGAGATGCTCACACTGCAGATGTCTCTCAGGAAGCCAAACTTCAGGCTGTACTACAACTTCTACAATCAACTCAAATAGGAACTGTGTAGACCACATCTTTTGGTTATGAATTTCCTAGATGCAAAAGGGGAGGGATGATAGAAATAGAGTCCAGAAGACAGTTATCACCTCTATGACCCACATATTTAAACACTTGACAGATGAGGAACTTTATATTTTAATTAGAGTTTTCTATTATAAAAAAACAATTGATAAACAATTTTAAAATAACTTATCCATTGATGAACTATCTTGAAGTAATTTCTTCATTGCTTAATTTATTCCAGTACAAAATCATCACCATACAGATAGCTACCTGGTACATTCATTCTTACTAGTTTGCAAGGAAGTAAGAATGGCCCTGACTCTGAAATGCCTGAGTTAAAAGGACAAGAATTTCAGTGTCTGCACTAAACAAAATTCTTCATTAATTGGAATAGTGTAGCTGAATGAGCAAGTGTAAAGAGAGATGACCATTGATGGTACTATGAATCAGTAAGCTTTGTAAACTGTTCACAATTTGATAATCTGGGCTGCTTCATACATTATCATAGCACAGTAACATGGTTTCTGTATGTATCATTAGAAAGGTCTTTGGTGTTATTTGCTCCTCCCCATTCTTCCTGCTCTGTCCTGGCCTCCATTCCTTCACCCCATTTTATTCTTCCTGTTATACATTCCCCCTTTAGTCCCTGATGCTAGTACATTCTCTTGAATGTTCCTCCCCACGGTCCCTTAGTAATTCCAGACCTCTCTGAGTATTCCAAATAAAACACACGTATTTGGATATTAAAAGCTAATATCCACAGATAATATAAAACAAGTTATTTCTGCCTTTCTGTGTCTGGCTTACATTACTCACAATGACTGTTTCCATATCTACCAATTCACTAATGAATTTTATAATTTTATTTTTCTTAATAGATGACTAACATTTCATGGTGCAAAGATACCAAAATGCATAATGCATTCAGAAGCTCATGATTTCACAACACACATACACACACACACACACACACACACACACACACACACACACACAAATTGGAATTCAGCAACACTCCATCTAGATACCACAAAATAACAAATAAAAAGTCCAGATCTAGGAACAGGTGACTTCTTTAAGAGTTGTAGGACAATGAGGATCCCTAGTCCTCCCAAACATTAAAAGATACTTCCGTTGCTCTTGGCTATATTCCAGAAGTTGATAGTAAGACCCTATTACTGAACATACCACATACTTGAGTCACAGAACACAGAGGAATCAAGCTTGTACTAAACTGGAAGCTTCATTTCTATTGGCTTCATTTCATAGTACTGGAAGATGTTATGCAAGCTACCAGAAGGGAAAAAAATATCAACAATAATTCCTAAATGTTAACTCTGAGAGATACCCTATGACTAGTTGAACAAGACATGCCCAAAGGTGGAGCAGACATCATGGAAGTAACAAATCACTTTCTGATTGGATTCAAATCCTACTCCACAAGGTTAAATCAGTACGTAACACCAATGCCAATCTGAGAACATATACAGAAATAATAGATCCTAGAGTAAAGTCTAGTACTATTATGTCCCTAAATTGATGTAGTATCAAACTGACTCCTAATGCATTATAATTACTCATTGATACTATATCTCTCAGTCCTCAGCTGAGAACCTTCTATTTGCAGCAGACGGTGATTAACACAGAGACTCACAACTTACCAAGATGCAGAGAATGAGAGGCTGCAGGATGCTCAGCTACATAGTAATTTGTATGTAAACCTTCCCAATTCAAGATGCAGGGGTTACTGAGCAAGAGGGAGATGACAGCATATAAGAGATCAAGTAGAAAACCACATATTCAAGAATATTTGGGTCTTGAAGGGGTTGTAAAGTATACCAATTTAGGTAGGTAGGAAAGGGGTAGATATGAGAAGAGTTGCAGGACTGAATAACAATCAAAAGTATGAAACTCATGATTCTCAAAAACTGAAAAAAATTGAGAATTATGTATGATATATTTGTGTTACAGTATGCTGGATCAAGGTCATTGTTCAAAACTGCCCCTGAGAGTCTGGAATATCCATTGAACAATATAAGTAAAAATTAATCTTTTTGATATCTTGCTTCAGTTATTTGAGACACATAAATTCCAGGGAAAGCAAAAGTTTTATTTGTCAAAATAACACATTAAAATACTGGGGTAGATTAGTAAATATTTTCTGTACCCTGGTGAGAAATACTTCTTAAAACCTGTTCCACATCTGCAATAAAATATGACACTTAAACTATTTAAAGATGTGTGATGACTGCATGAAAAATATTATCACAAACAAAACTTTTAAAATATGAACAAGAAAAGTGACTTCACTTGAAAGAAAGTTTTCTTATATCTAAAATGAAAAGTGGTATAAACCAATAGATTAAAACTTAACATCTTCACAGAAAATTAGGTAAGGATATAAATAGCTATGTTGTAAAAAATGTGTTCAATTTGTTAAATGTGGTTCAAATTCATTATATTCAATAAATGGAATTCAAAGTGAAATGAGTTGTTCCTATACCAGGTGGATAAGATGGATAAGATTACAAAAATCAGAATTTTTGAAGTGTGGGGAATAGAACACTGTGTGACATGTTCAGATTTAAAGTTGACTTCAGCATTTTGCCCATCCTTCCATTACTAAATTGGCACCATTGGAGCGAACCCCAACCAGACAGCATTGCTTATGGGCCAGTAAAGGGGTAGAGATAAACCTCTCTGTGTACAGTTTCAGTGAACAGCATTTGCTGTAGTGCACATGAACAACCATTCATACAGTGGAAGCCTACCAATGGTGATGGGTTTCACATTATCTGAGTTGGACAGTGAGCGCTCAGACCCCCAGGGTCTCTCTACAGAAGAAGCAGATAAAATGAGACAGACATGGGGAGTGCAGACCTCTCCTCAGGCCAGCTACAGGCTACTCATGCTACTTCAGAATTCAGTATTCGGACTTCAGAAGAATGCTACTCCATGCTTATTTAGAAGCTTTTTATTTAGAAATGTGACATGTAGGCTGGCTTCCAGGTCATGCCTATGTATTCTCCTACAGTTCCCCTCTATACTATTGTGCTGAGAGTGGAACCTCCTGATCAACAAGCAGAATAGCCTACTAATATACTGCAACTAAAGAGGTAATAACATAGGTAAATAGGTTATAAGGACTATGGTGATATTTTATTTGTACTGAAATGTGATTTTATTTGTTTGTCAATAAATAAAGTTGCCTGGGGGTCAGAGCTATTAGCAGGCCATAGCAGAAGCTAGGCGGTGGTGGTGCACACCTTTAATCCAGATCACATGACAGGCAGATTTCTGTGTGTTCAAGGACACAGCCAGCATTGGAGACACACGCCTTTAATCTCAATACCAACCATAGAAGACCTGGAGGTCTGTACAGACAGGCAGTGATGAGGCAGTCATGTGGTTGGGTTTACAACCAATGAGAAGGCAGAACAGAAAGTCTATATAAAGACAAACACACAAGAAGTAGGTCTCTTGGTTGAAGAGGATAGCTGCAGCAGTGAAGGGTAAAGCTCTTAGCTCTGACCTCTTGGGCTTTCATCTCTGCATTGGCTCTGTGTTTCTTATTTAATAAGATGGTTACTTCTACAAAGGACCATGAAAGCAAAGAGGTTATCTGGGCATGGGAATAGTGTCATTACAAATTGGAGAGTTTTCTCTTATGGGACCCACCTCAGGAAATAGGTTGAAGTCATTATCAAACAGCTAAGGACAAGGTCCTCTGATCTCCACCCCTGATAACAGTGGCAGGTGAGATACCAATGACCAATAGTTTTCATCATTGGCATTATTTAGACTAGCACAGTAAGCAAACACACAAGCAGGATAGGTGCTTGCTGCCATCCCTTATGGCTGCTCAACTTCATCTGCTTCATTGCTGGTCTCAGCTGGCCAGGATCCAGGTGGCCTGTGGTCCATTTTCTGGAAAAACACCAATAGTGAAACCTCTCCCAGTGGGGCTAGTGGCTGCCAGGTACCTGTTATTGCATCTTTCCACGTCACCAGAGGTGACCTTATAGGCCCTAGCAAAGGTGCCCCATGATTAGGAGCAACAGTATTCCCTTGTCATTTATTTTCAAAAATTTAAAGTAAATGATGCTATATTAATAAGATGTTGATGGTGAGCCTTATTCAGACCTATATTCTCCCTGCTGAATTTAACAATTTATTCTTTCGGTTGTGTGTAGGCTCTCTCCACTACAGCTTGATTTGGGGGATTGTGAGGAATCCCAGTAACAAGCTGAAGTTCCTATTGCTGACAAAAGTATTTAAAGGTGGTTCATACTGTTCTGTGGAGAAATATTTTTGAGCTCTTGAATATCCTTTGGTGCTCGCTCTTTATTTTTTAATGATTGTTTTAATGTTCTACATAGTGGACCTTAGACTTCAGGGCTGCTGCAAGAAACTCTAGCATTGGTGGTATATGTTTGAGTCCCTATTTCTTGACACTGAGGATCCAATTATCCAGAGGGGCATTCTTTTTTTTTAATTTATTTTATTTTACAATACTATTCAGTTCTACATAACAGCCACAGATTTCCTTGTTCTCCCCTTTCCTGCCCCCCTCCCCTTCCACCCAGCCCACCCCCCTTTCCCACCACCTCCAGATCAAGGCCTCCCCCGAGGACTGAGATCGACCTGGTAGACTCAGTCCAGGAAGGTCCAGTCCCCTCCTCCCAGATTGAGCCAAGCGTCCCTGCATAAGTCCCAGGTTTCAAACAGCTATCTCATGCAGCGAGCCCAGGACCTGGTACCACTGCCTAGATGCCTCCCAAACAGATCAAGCCAATCAACTGTCTCACCCATTCAGAGGGCCTGATCCAGTTGGGGCATTCTTTATCAGACCTAGTACCGTACCCTCTCTGTCTCCACTATGGCCCCATCATAAGCAAGATGGCACACGGTATGCCAGCCGTCTTGATGTGCGGCACACTCCCTTCCATGGAAATTAGTAAAAGGCTCAGTAGGTCGGTGCCTTAAATCTTTGAAATTTACTGTGTCCTGAAGAGGGCACGAGCCTTCAGGCACACAGAAGCACTTGGTCTAAATGCTGACGAGGTCCGGGAGCCTGCTGATGAGAACGCTACTTTTGCTGGAACATCTCCACATTCAGGGTTACACCAGATTTTTTTCTTTCAGCTTGAAGTTCACAGTGATTATAATAATGTGCCTTCCAAATAAAAAAAAAAAAAATCCTGGAGGTTCATACTCGCTCGGGCCAGCTGTTTTTAATCCTCCCCCATGTTTGAATTCATGTCTGTGGATTCTAATAATTGCATTACATATGAAGACCGACAACCGTCATCTCAATAAGCATTCCACAACTGCTGCATGATTTTAAACCTTAAAAGAATAAGACTTAAGATCATGTGGATATCATGCTAAAGACCTCTGAGGGGAAGGATTTCAATTCAGTGGAAAAGTGGAGAGTTTGGGTTGCTTATTTGGCCAGCAGCCATTACGACTAGCACAAAGCCATGAGAAGGGACCTAAGGGTGGTGGCTGCTGACATTCTTCACTTTCTAAGCTACAGCGTTCAAGCAATGCATCCAAGAAAGGATATACAGAGGACAGTGCAGAGTGACTTTCACCTGGACAGTCCTTGGTGCCTAACTGTGACTTCCTTCTGGCCAGAAGTGTCCTCTTCTGTGGACACAGGAATTTCTATCAGCGTCTTCTTGAATCTCTCCCTGTTCTCTCACTGTCCTTCTCTCTGTCTGCTACTGGAAATGTCTGCAGTGCCTATCGCCCCCTTCCAAGGTAGGCACCATTTGCAGCCATAATAATGGGATGGAAAGACACAGACAAGGAATGTCCAATCTTACCTTCCTCTCTCCATGCATTATCCAAAACTCCCCACCATAGGTCTAGATCAAAGAGCCCTCTATAGAAAACCAAGAATTTATTTGTAGGAGCTCAGACCAAAACTTTTCTAAGTCAAGCATTTGTATTTTAATCCCTTTAGCAGGCACTTTACCACCTGCATTTGAGACACTCTTTGATCTGGTGTCAAATTACCCATTCTACCCTTGGTTTTTGTCTATTGTTTGTTTTGGTGTTTACCAGGATGGTCCCTTCACCCTACACTCACGCCGCTCACAAGAGGGAGCAAAATTGCCATTGCTACTGGACATCCATTCCCCAACATGAGAGCAGTACCGTGCACAGAGACCGGTTCTGGAAAACAGCGTCTGCTTAATTGCACATGAGCAACCAGTTGTACAGTGGAAGCCTGCGATGGTGGTTGGTTAGCACATTACCTTTGATTGGACAGTGAGCGCTCCTACCTTCAGAGTCTCTGTGCAGAAGCAGCTCATCAAAGGAAACACGGAGAATGCAGACTCCTCTGCAGGTCAGCTACTGGCTATCTTGTGCTACTTCAGAATTCAGAGTTCTGACTTCAGGAGCTCGGTGTGCCGTGATTCTTATCTAGAAGTGCAGTGTGCCAGGTAGGCCGGCTGCCAGGTCATGCCTGATTTTCTCTTTCACTAAATATTCTCATAAGAGTGTGTTTTCACAGGAATGGAGAGGTGACTTAACACTTAACAGCACTCGCTATTCTCAGAAAGGACCCAAGTTTGACTCCTAGAATCTTCATCCAGTGGCTTGCAAGCTGTAATTCCAGCTCCAGGGAAACCAGTGTCAAGTTCTAGCCTCCTCAGGCACCTTGACACACATGGTATAAACACATTCATTCAAGCACACATAAATAAATAAAATTCAAAAATCCTTAAAAAACGAATGCAATCTCACAGTTGAAATACAGAGACTGATAGTAAATTACAAGAGTATCCACCATAGCGCATGATTCATATTCATGTCAGATTATAAAATCATAAAACTACAGATAGTCCAATAAAATAGATGTCTGTTAGTTCATAGTAAATCTATTTAAGATCATCAGATTAAATGTTATCCAATTTTTATTTGAAGTTCATTCTAATTGTAGGAAAACAAAATGGAAAAAAAATGTCACAACCTAAAGTACATAATAATCCAAACTCTGTCCTTCCTTTTTTGTAATTATCTACTTAAGCATTTTTTAGACAATACATTTTTATCACATGTTTTCCCCTCCCTTAACTCCTCTTAGCTTCTCCCACCTACCCCCCTCCCTACCAATCTTCATGTTCTTTCTGTCTTTCAATCTCTCATAAATAGACAGAAAGAAAGAAAAGAGCAAAAGAAGCAAAAACATATAAAAATCAAAACCAAAACAGCAAAATAAAGTAAAAAAAAACAATAAGAAAAGACAATACCCAAATGAAACAGAAACCACACATTAAAAATAAATAAATGATAGATAGATAGATAGATAGATAGATAGATAGATAGATAGATAGATGACAGAATAAAATAAAATAAAACATGGAGTCAATTTCTGTAGGTCAACTACTTTTGGGTATTGGCCCTGCACTTGCTAGATTTGGTAGACACCCAGTGACACTCCATTGGCAAATACTGATTTCCTCTTTCCAGGCAGGTGTCCATTGCAAATAGCTTCTGGGTAAGGGGTGGGACTTAGTGTCTATTTCCTCTTCTCCATGCTGTGCTTTTGCACAGGTCTTATGTGCTACTGTAGTCTGTGAGAGTTCAAACACCTGTCAGTCTGGTATCTAGATAATACTGTTTCCTTGAGGTCAAATACCATTTCTGGCTTTAAGAATCTTTTTACCTCCTCTTTCACATAGATCCTTGAGCCTTAACAGGAGGGATTTGAAGGAATATCATTTAGGACTGAGTGTTCCACAGTCTCTCCTTCTCAGCACATTGTTCAATTGTGGGTCTCTGTACTAATTCTCTTTCCTTGATAGAAGCATCTCTGATAAAGATTTAGTGATGCTCTGATCTTCATAGAGGAATATAAAAATAAAAATATAAAATATAGCATAATATAAAAATATAGTATAAAAGAATATAGCAATAAAATGACTCCTAACAACATATTGCTCTACTAAAAAATCTGTCCTTCTTCTCAGACATACTAAGCATATAGGCATGTTTTTCATCATCTTGTAGTCTTTTGTCCAAAACTATGTGTGTGGGTTGCTTAAGGATGGAGATATGTTTGAGGTGATTTAGTCAGTCTTGTCACTGTCCCAACATCACTAAAATGTCTACTGTTGAAGGAATAACACATATTGTTTAATATTAAACATCTTTATCCAAGTAGAATAAATGTAGTCTAAGATATTCATAAAATACAGTATAATAAACATATAAAATAGTAACGGCCACTAATGATTATTTTCAGCATACAATTTATATAATAACAGGTTCTATATCTTTACATGACTGGCAGTACATTACCTATGTTTGTTCCATAGAAATTGTGGAATGAATTCCACCAGGACAGTCTCTTGTTATCACAGCTACCATGCCACTGACCAACAGAGTGTTTCTAGGTTCACTCTACTCTTATATGGCCACCATGATGTGTGGGGTCCACTGTTGACATCGGTGTTTTGCTATGACATGAGGCTGCATTTGCAGAAACATGAACTATGATTAAGGTTAGTTTTACATTGTTTTCTAACTTCATGATATGAATACTTTTTGCTATGAAGTGGCCAATAAAACATTGTTTTGATTATTCAACTATTGAGTCTAAATTAAAGGCATAGTTCCTTTGCATGTGTGTATATAATTTCAGGGCTGATCACTTTATACTGGACAAGCAATTAGGAACTTATTCCTTGGAAAGGCGAATTGTCCTTCTTTCAGACTTCATTAGTATAAACTTAGGGAATTATTGTATTAATAGGATATATATATATATATATATATATATATAAATAATCAATTGTAATACTTATAAATAATTTACAAATTATTTAAACATCCTTTGTTTCTTAAACTCCTTAATTAATTTAAACATTGACAATTTAAATAGAGCACTGCCAATATGCACAGATGTCAGTGCCAGTGACAGTGGGTGAAACCAGAAACTGAGTTCACAGTGGAGTTAGGCAGCTTTCATTGTTTGAGTCACAGTTCATGTGCCTCAGGCTTATGTAAGACTATTTTACTCCTTTTTAGAATAAATCCGAATGATAAAGTTCAACGTAACATTTAATACATTAGCTAAAAAAATCCTGAGCTGTTATATGCATGACAAAGATCTCCCTATTATTATCTTTTGTTTTTCACTTTTGATTTTTTCAATGAAAATATATTTTGAGAATTATGTGTGTGAGTATTATATACCTCATTTCCATCCTCCCTCTCCCCTCCAACTCCCCATAAGTCTCCCTAGCTCTTACTCAAAATCAGGATCACTTCTTTTTTAATTATATATATGATATATAAGATATAGTATACATTATATATATTTTGCTGAGTCTATTAAATAATGCTCATATGTATATAGTTTGGAGCTGACCACTTGGAATGGATAACCTTATCAAGGGCTTCTTGTAGAAGACACAATCTCCCTCTCTCAGTAGCCACCAATTGCCTGTAGCTCTTCATTTAGGGGTGGTGCCTTGTGAGATTTCCTCCATCAGCACTGGCATGTCAGCTGGTATTGTCTTGTTTAGAAAACCATACTGTTGAGATATGCCAGGCATGGGAAACCTCCCTGGGATTTGGTAGGTAGAATAGTCCACAAGATTCTCAAAACTATACAGGCTGTTGCCCATCCTAAGCCCCCTGCCCTCAGATCTTGAAGTGCTGAAAATGCCACAAACTTCAGACACAGGACTTTGAGTATATAGCTGGAAATCACCTGGATGTATCCTCCTTGGGGACTAGCTCTCACATTATCTACAGGTGTTGTGCCAACTGCCAAGAAAGAAAGGCCATCAATAGCTATAAAGCCTGTGAACCACAATAACTGGCCAGGCAAGATGTTCACAAGGGTATAATGATAGCACTTTTATATTGACAGTAAGCAACAGCTGTCTAATGTGACTTAAGGCCTATTCAATACGATGGAATTCATGCCTAGCCCTTTAAACCAAGGGTGGTGAGGTCACAGACACTAGAGGAGTCCTAATTTCTCTCTCTCTCTCTTTCTTTCTTTTTTCCTGATTTCTTTATTTCCGTCTTTCTCTTTCCTAAATAACAACCCCTGCATCCACCTTTCAAAAAATCCCTCATCAGATAAGCCTTTGAGAAAAAAAACAGAAAATTCTCATCAATGGAGAAAGTCATTCTCATTTCTGGAAGATGTTTCCAGCTGCATTCCAAGTCCACGTCACCTGTAGCCACCTGGGCCTTCCAGATAGGAGCTTTCCCTCAGCCAGCCCTGAGCCTTACCTTTCATTTTCCATGCTCCTTAATATGGGTGCAAGATCCCAACTGTGCCACTTGTCCTTCTCTGTATGTGACTGTGATGCTGGACATCTTGCAGTTCATAGTTTCCTCTGCTTCATTGGCTTTCCCTCAATATACCCCAGGAATGTTGGCCTCACATGTTACTATGTGACTTTAGGCCTCCTGAAAGATTTATGTTGGCACACAAGTAGACATCTTGGCAAGACTCTTCCTGTTCAACTGCAGATTACTTTTCAGTTCTCTACTGCTGTGGATTATGCTCATTATTAATAAAAAACTGATTGGCCCATAGCAGGGCAATAAGAGATTGGGTGAGACAACCTGAGAGAATGATGGGAGGAAGAAGGGAGGAGTCAGGAGAGTTAGGGGACACACAGGCCAGCCACCAGGCAAGCAGGGCATGTAGAAGATGAGGTAAAAAGTCATGAGCCATGTGGCAAAGTATAAATAGAAATGTGGGTTAATTTAAGTGTAAGAGTTGGCTAGTAACACGGCTGAGCTATCAACTGAGCATTTATAAGTAATATTAAGCTCTGAGTCAATTATTTGGGAATCAGCTGCTAGATATTTGGGAACAGGTGGAAAGGAGAGAAGTTACACTGTACTGAATATTACACTCTACTGCCACTTTCTTAAGCCAGTATAATTACTGTCTAAATCCATTATACCTACAGATAACTGTAGGTCTCACCCTCCATCAAAGAAGCATCTTTATGCCACAGAAATACACACCTGGTCAAAATGCCAACAAATGAGAGTTGGGAGTACAACCTCAAATGTTCCATCTACACCACCACTCCAATACCTAAGATGCGGGAACATAATGGAACAGGAATATGAAAGACTGTAAGAGCCAGAGGACCAGGACATTTGTGGGACACAGTGTCTTTTAAACATCTTTAAATAAGATACGTAAGTGTTTATTTGAACAGTATTTCAAAGTGGACACAGTAAAATATTAAGGTAACTGAATTTTCAGCTAATCATAACAGTGGCACAAATTTATAAATAAAAATACAATCCTATTTTCCAAGTAAATGTTAGTGGGTTATACTTACAATGTTTTATATTTAATAATTCAGTTTTCTTCATGTGAAGGAAGACTGGCTCATTCCACTAATGAGTGTTCACTCAATTCACTAATTAGATCTCTTAATCAATTAGATAATTGATATAACTTATTCAAAGTGAATGGATTGTTTTCTGATAAGAAATCCACTAAAATATTCAAGAGGATTTTTCAGTTTGAGAAATTACAGCAATTTTTAAAATGACAGTTATATTTGATCAGATGCCTTACTCTACCCATGAATGCCTATCTATGTCAACCAAAGATTCTTGTGAATAAGACCAATACAGTATCATGCAATCCTCTTCTCAGCTTAGTAAGCAAATATACTCAGATAAATGTAAACCAAAGGCTTGAATTGTATAAGTAATACAAAATAGAGCATTCATATTACAGACCTCCCAGAGAGATTGTTTTAGTAAATTCAGTCCATGAGTCTGACTAAGGAACATTTACAAACTTCAAAGGCAGGGCCCAGTCACTGGGTTTTAACCAATACAATGTATTGAGTTGCTGGATATGGTTTTCAGGAAATCTCAAGGACAGATCCTTAGGTTGAGTTTGGTAAACAGCATAAAGAAGGATGAGGTCCTGAAAGTTCTACTCAAAGGATAGTAATCTGAACATTACCTAGTAAGAAAATTACCTGGACACTTTATCAGCAGAAGGCTGAACTGTCTCTCTCCCTCTTAATTTTTTTTTTGTAAACCTGAGCTTCTGTTTTATACATTTTTTATATTCTATTTAAAGCAGGATTACCTGACCATTTAAGAGTATGTGCAAACCCTGACCTACATTGTCTCATGGCTTCACATTCTGTTCTTTAATAGTTATGAAGACAGAAATTCAATGTGGTCAATAAGATTAAAGTCATAATTCTAAGCAAATCACAGGGGGGAAAGGCTCAGATGCCATGTGGAGGCAAAGCCATGCTGCCATGTCACCATGCCCTTCTCACATGCATAAACCGATCTGACATCATCTGTTGATTTCATACACACTGGACTCTCCTGCTCATGCTCTCTGAGACTGACCTCTCTTTCACTGCTCTTTACTCTTACTGTGCTTTGTGATGTGGAAAGGATAGTTAGCTTTTGGCTCCAACATAGCAAAGGAGCAAGTTCCACAAGAAACCCAGCAACTTCTCAGAAACAGTCAATTGTTTTTGTTCCACTGATTCTCTTTTACACTTAAAAGAACAGATTTGCCCAATAAAAATGCTCCCTCTTGTCAACAAAGCACCTTACCATCGAATAATCACATTTTTCTTGAAAAAGGAACTAGGGTAATAGAGTTCACTATCTCAACATGCTCCAAGTCTCAAAATAATAGTGAAGCCTAAACAACTCTGAATGAGTAGAACCCAGAGTGTAGAAAATTGGCTGTCAATCGCACCTCTCTCGCAGGGTATGTTTACTTTCCGAGATGCTTGCCCATCCACTTAAGTGTTGTCATACTGCATTCTTAAGGAGACAGCATAACCTTCATTTTGTCTAAGGTTAAAGACAAAAGAATAAAACATCAAGAACCATCTTGAAATTAACAAACTAGACAGTTCATTGTTTTTATTTAAATATAAACTAAATCACACAATTATATCCCTAACAGTCAATATTTTGTTCTATTTCCCAAATCTTTTCATTTCAATTCAACTTAATGGTTATGTTGAACCTACTTTCATCTATAAGAATTTTTAGGCCCGGCAGCGGTGGTGCACGTCTTTAATCCCAGCACTTGGAAGGCAGAGGCAGGCAGATCTCTGTGAGTTCGAGGCCAGCCTGGGCTACCAAGTGAGTGCCAGGAAAGACTCAAAGCTACACAGAGAAACCCTGTCTCGAAAAACCAAAAGAAAAAGAAAAAGAAATTTTCACAGCACTTGGTTTCTGTGATCACAGAGATATTACGAGTGACCCACTCAATTTTGTTTGAGGTTTTTTAAATAGTAAATATATAAAAAGAACTAACTGCCATTGTAGGCCAGAAAATCTCAAGTATTCTCTGTTCATGGTGTCTGTCTTAGTTAGGGTTTTTCATTGCTGTGAAAAGACACCATGTCCACAGTAACTCTTATAAAAAATGTTTAATTGGGGTGGCCCGCCTTACACTTTGAGGTTTTGTCCATTATTATCATGGCTGAGTGCAGGTATTCATGGTGCTAGAGAAGTCACTGAGAGTTTTACGTCTTGCACGTAAACGAAAATGAAGTTAACTGGTCCACTGGGTGTTATCCTGAGCACAGGAAACCTCAAAACCCATCCCCACAGTGACACAATTCCTCCAGCAAGGCCATACCCACTCCAACAAAGTCACATCCTCAAATAGTTCCACTCCCTTTGGGGCCCATTTTCTTGCAAACCACCACAGTGTTCTTAGTATTTACTTGAGAAGTATTTGTATCTTTTAATATGGTAGTGATTTTAAGCACACACACATAAAATGATAGTTCATAGATTCTGTTGTTTCCTCTAAACATTATTTTAAGAACTTGTAATTCCTTTGCACATTTGCTGCAGTACCTGGGGTGATTTGGTGTGCACTTAGGAATCTATGATCTTAAATGCATAATATTCCATTCATCAGGGCAAAGGCCAGATTCACTCATGTTTTTGGAGTCTTGCACAGTGCCCGACACACAGCTGGTATGAATATTTATCCAAGGATTGACAATCAAATAAACATCTGAGCAAGCTATCATTACTGACCTAAGGTAAATGTTTATCTGCAAACGGATACTTCACAGGATGGGGCAGCATAGAACGGTGTTCGAGAATGTAGGCTCTGCCACACATACGTCTATAGTGTGTCTCTAGCGTTCCTATGAGGTGAGAACAGCATCTACTTCATAAGACTGACGGGAACCAACTAAAAACACCTAGCATAAAGCACTGTGCATCATAGGTGTTTGAAAACACTACTGTTACTATTATTACTGTTTTATGCTTTATATCATATAGCAAAAGACTTTTTTAACTCCACAATTTTGGCTAGAAATAACATATAACTTGAAATTATTAACAAGGAAATTTTTAAATGAGCTATAGTTGCGAACAAGGTAAAATGCTAAGAAAACACCATGCTTTGGGAAATTGTAACAAAACAACAGGATTTTTGAAGCCAGGCTCAGGAAGCTAGTGTTTCTAAACTTTGTCATCTGCCAAAGGTAGGACAAATTCAAATCCCTTCATTTCATGGCTTCAAATTGAAGACCAAAAGCATCACTTATTTCTAATCGCATTCCTAATTACAGCAAGTCAGGCTAGCACCCCTGCTGCATAGGAGGCTGCCAGTATTTCCATTACCAGGACTGCTTTTCAGGGCTGATTGCTAAAGCGCACACTCCAGGGAGACAGCTGGCATCAAGGATCCCAGCATGGAAGAGAACATGTTTTACAAAATTTGGCATCAACTTTTCAACTGTGAATACAAAGAGATGGAAAGGCAACAATAGAAAGTCAAAGAAAACCCAGAGTGCTAGAATTGGAAAGGTTGCCCAAGTTAATTTAAAATGTAATGTGTAAATGAAAACCCTGCTCAGAGTGACGAAAGAAAAATACATATTTGAATTTTCACATTTTAACCAAATATCTGCAACCAGACAGTAGAGGGAGTATGGCCTGCCAATCTGTTTCCTATTACTAAGAAGTGGCATCAACATAATTTAAGTATCTTTATGAGACTTCTCCTTCAACTCATGTCAGATTAACTTATGGAAAAGGTAACTATGTTGTTTAGATTAAGGTATTATACTCAGATATCAAATATTATTTTTACCCGTGGCTGTTTTCTTACTGTGTGGGGATTGTACAAAACAATTGATTCCAGTACATGTTCATGAACGCATATAATACACTGAGCATATGGGCCATCTACAGTGACCTCACTTACCCTTATTCCCCTTTGTTCCAGTTGCTTTTTCTCCTTCATAACAGCTGCCTTTTTCCTACTGCCATGGCTTTCCTTACTTATTTAATTACATTAGATTTCACCTATGGAGAAAACAGGATTTCTGACTGCATATCTGTGCTAAGTTTATTTAGCATAATCATGTCCAGTTTCAACTACTTCCCTTTAAATGCTATAATCCTTCACAGATGATGCCCCCCCCCATGTATATATGTGTGTGTGGTATTTTTCCTAGCTACACATCCACTTATGGAATTAATGAAGATCTAGATTGATTTCCTGACTTACTTAGAATATTGCTCTAGTAAACATTGGTGTGCAGTTACCTCTACAATGAGTTGATTTTTTTTCCTTCAGGTGTATACCAAGGTGGAAAAAAATGGCTAATATGGTTTTATTTTTCAGTTCTTTTTTTAGAAACCTAAATATTGATTTTGATAGTGGCTACAATGGTTAACATTCTAACAATCAGTGTATGAGGATTCTTTCCACACCCCACCCTACTCAACTGTGCCCCCTTCAATTATGTTAGGTTTCGTTTTCCTGATGTTAACCATTTGAACTAGGGTGAGACAGACATCAAAAATGTAGAATTACCTTTCTCTAGTGGCCAAAGATGTCAAAGTTTTTGCTATATCTACTGGACATTATCACTTCTTCTTTTAAAAAGTATGTATTCCATTTATTTCGCTATTTACTAATTGAATTAGTTGTTCTTAGGGTTTAATATTTTGAGTCCTTTATATATTCTGGATATTAATTCCCTGATAGATGAGTATAAAGATTTCCTTCCCTTTCCTAGACCCTCTTTTCATGCTGGCAGTTCCTCCCTTCCCTGCTGTGCGCTGTGTGGATGCTTTAATTCCTCCAATATCATTTGACATTTCTGCCATTACTTCCTGAGCTATCGGCATCCTACAGAAGCTCATTAACTCTGCCTATACTTTAAAGCAGTCACCTTTGCTTTTCCTGTGGTACTTTCAAGCTTCAGACCTGATATTAACGTTATATGTTATATATAACATTATATATAACGTTATATATCTATATCTATCTATCTATCTATCTATCTATCTACCTATCTATATATATATATATATATAGTTTACCTTTGCACAACTAGAGTGATCTGGTTTCCATACTGTACACATGGATGTTCAGTTTCCAAGCAGCACTTGGTAAACTCCATGTCTCTTCTCCAATAAGAAGCAAGACCAAGAAACAATTCCACACAGCTACAGCCATCTCACTTTGGAACATTATTTATTTTATGTTTTTTGTCATATTCACTAAGTGTTTAATGGACCTATTTAATCTCTTTAAAACCTGGATTTGATGTGGGTTTTACTAAAATGGCTATTAGCTTTTAAAACTCTTGATAATACAAGAGGTTGTTATAATTACTTAAGCCATTGTGCATTTCTAACAGTTTTTATAACCTAAATAACACTTACGAAAATTGAATTGTAATATAGCAGGGAGAAGAAGGGATACTTTATTAAGAACTACACTGAGTGGTTCAAAATACTTTGAACTTTAACTTAGTTATTATCACTGAATACTACAGAAGCTATGGAGTAGACTTTAAGAACCTGGGGCCCCAAACAGAAGTATATATATATATAGATCTATATCTATATCTATATCTATATCTATATCTATATCTATATCTATATCTATATCTATATCTATATCTATATCTATATCTATATCTATATCTATATCTATATCTATATATCTATCTATCTATAAATAGATAGATAGATAGATAGATAGATAGATAGATAGATATAGATATAGATATCCCCTAATACTGCACAAATCGAGTCTTTCTCTATACATCTCAGTCGACCAGCCCAAATATGAGTACTGCACCCTGCACCTATTGGCTCATCTAGACCGTAAGTCAGGAAGTAACCAACTGTCTTAACTGGCTTTTCTTCTTGGGGCTGCTGTGCCATGGTAAGGGAAATCTTCTTTATACCTGGAATACCTTATTAAGTACAGTGATTGAAAAGTAAACCCATAAAGACCCAGTAGAGGAAGATTATGGAGATGGGGCCAACTTTAAAAAACTTCTGTACCCTACTGAGAGTTCTTGCCATAATATAGCATTGCTGAATTATGAGAATCTTTATTTAACTCTCTCTGTGAAATACAGCAATTTGCTAAAAATGGAGAAGCAATTGATGGAACCAATTCTGAAATAGGTCATGAAAGCACAGAATTGTGGGGCAGTGCTAACCTCTGGCACTCATTTTGCCCATACCCTTTGGAAAATGACCATACCTAAGACGTCATTGCAGAGTTACTGTCTATTACATTCTTAAAAATTATTTAGAAAGAAAGACTTTAAACCTCTTTAGAAGCTCAGATCTGGGTTTGATATTGTTGAGAACCTCTTCTGCATGTCTAAATTACAGTATTCTTTGTATAAAATAAAGTGACTTCAATTTTTTTGAACTTAAGAGGTTATGCAGAATGGCAATTACAATGTTTTAGACATATATCATAATTCATGTTTAAATTTTCTGTATTGCAACTAGATAACAATTCCTATTCAAATTATAAATTATTTTTGATAAATTTATCTTTAATCTATGCACATAATTAATCAATCTATCTATGGAACACTAAGGGGAATGTTTGTTTTTAATCCTTCAGTGAACAGGCCTAATTGTTTTTTTTTTTTCATGGACAGAAAAACACCCTGTGTATGTCATAATAATGTCAAGACAGCAGATAACAAGAAATGCAGACTTCAAAGCAAAGAAAATAATTTTTAGAGGGAAGAGGTAGCCTACAGAATAGGAAAAAAATTGCCAATACATCAGACAGGGGATTACTATCTAAAATGCATAAAGAACTGCAAAAAATTAAACATCAAAATCCTCCAAACAGTAAATGGACTCACTAGTCTCACTAGTGAGTACTCAAAAGAAAAAGAATGGAAATAGCCAATAAATATTTCACAGACTGCTCAACATCATTACCCATCATGGAAATGCAAGTTAATACTGCTCCGGGATTCTACTTTACCTCAGTTTGGAAACAAACACTAGTGAGGAAGATGAAAACAGAAGAGTGCTTACACACTGCTGAACGAGAAGCATGAATGTCAGCATGGAGATTCTAAAAATAGGCAGACACACTTAAAAAAAAAAAGAACAACTATTATATCATCCAAATAAAATATTTTTTTCATTATATATATATATGTATATATATATATATATATTATTTTACAATACTATTCAGTTCTGCATAACAGCCACAGATTCCCTTGTTCTCCCCCTTCCTGCCCCCCTCCCCTTCCACCCAGCCCACCCCCCATTCCCACCACTTCCAGATCAAGGCCACCCTCGAGGACTGAGATCGACCTGATAGACTCAGTCCAGGCAGGTCCAGTCCCCTCCTCTCAGATCGAGCCAAGTGTCCCTGTACAAGTCCCGGGTTTCAAACAGCTATCTCATGCAGCGAGCCCAGGACCTGGTACCACTGCCTAGATGCCTCCCAAACAGATCAAGCCAATCAACTGTCTCACCCATTCAGAGGGTCTGATCCAGTTGGGGGCCCCTCAGCCTTTGGTTCATAGTTCATGTGTTTCCATTCGTTTGGCTATTTGTCCCTGTGCTTTATCCAACCTTGGTCTCAACAATTCTCGCTCATATAAACCCTCTTCTTTCTCACTAATTAGACTCCCAGCGCTCCACCTGGGGCCCAGCCATGGATGTCTGCATCCAGATTCCTCAGTCCTTGGATGGGGTTTCTGGCACAACTATTAGGGTGTTTGGCCATCCCATCACCGGAGTAGGTCAGTCCTGGCTGTCTCTCGACCATTGCCAGCAGTCTTTTGTGGGGGTATCTTTGTGATTTCTGTGGGCCTCTTTAGCACTTTGTTTCTTCCTTTTCTCATGTGGTCTTCATTTACCATGGTCTCCTATTCCTTGTTCTCCCTCTCTGTTCTTGATCCAGGTGGGATCTCCCACTCTCTTTCCCTCGACCCTCGCCGTTCATTGCTCCCACTCATGTCCAGGCTCATCCAAATAAAATCTTGAAGACATAGTGTCAATCAGATTTACTCAACAAGATGCCATAAATCACAGCATGGCAGTCTCCTTGCCCCTCACTGCGTTTGTTACCTAATTAAGTGGGTTCCCTTTCATTGTCTTTATCCATGGTGTTAGCAAGATATATGGACCCAAAATGATGAGTCAGGGAACAGCTGAAAGTTTAAATTGTTATTATAGTCACTGGCTTTTCCTTGACATCAAGATGGGCTATGCTTTTTACAGAGTATTAGAACTCTGACACATATTTATATGTGAGTATGGATAATTGAAATTTAAAATGTAAATGTGTTACATTGAACTTTTAGCTATCTATGCAGGTATCAGCAACTTTAAGATGACCCCATATAAAAACAAGATATGCTTCTACTTGGCAGGGCAGAGCGGAGCGGGGCAGATTATTCTAAAATACCTAGAATTCTCTCTTCCATCTCAGTGGCATCTGACCCCATCTGCACAGTTTGCTAGTTGAATTCTTACTGAAAAGTTCCCAAACTGCAGTGGCTATGTGATCTTACAATCAGGCTGAATGCTGAGCCAGTGTGTCCTCCAGAGATGAACCACAACAGCAGATACCTTGTTCCATTATATGTAAGGGAATGCACATACTTCTCCATAACAGAAACACAGGTAACAGCTGAACATAGATACTTTGAGGGAAGAGACCTAGATCACCACTGAAAAACTCTAATTTACATCTAAATATGCTTCCACACAATATGCCTTGCTATTCTTAATTAAAGAATTAAAGGACACATGTGACAATTACAATGTAAAATGTTTAAAAATTCATCAATCTAGCCTTAATTTCATTTAAAACTACCCTATATTTAAGGCAATATACACATTGCCCACAGCCAACACCATATTATATGGAGAATAAAATAAGTTATTCTTTATTAATATATTTTTCTTCAATGTAAGGAGTCTGGACAAATTGTTTAGTAAGAAGCACATTTTATAATTCCCATTTGACCTATTATGCTTTTAACAAATTATATCCTTGCCAACATTCAACCATCAGAGCCTGGGTTACATAAACCGTAAACCAACATCCAAGGACAAGCAGGAAAGTCAGGTATTCTTCCTACAGAAAACAGCTACTTTGTATTTACTTGGACCTTGTATTATTAAACGATTGTCTTATGTGCACCATAAATTAGATGACATCTTCACTTAGGATTAAAGTGCTACAGACCATTTTTAGTTTACCTAATATGACTTTTCAACTATCATCTGCTCTAGATTCACATGCTACAGAGCCACACACTAATTTTAAAGAATAAAAGTCATAATAAAAATGGATTCTTTTACTAAATTACTTAGAAAAATTTAAGTGCCTTTTCATATAGGTACTAGGTATATATTGGCTTTAAAATGTACATTTAAATATCTATAAAATTCATTAAAAGAACATAAACAGATGGCCAATGGGCACATGAAAAAATATTCAGCATTACTAATCACTTGGGAAATGCAAATCAAAGCCACGATGAGACATTATCTCTTTCCAGTTAGGCAGTCTATCATCAAACAAGACTGAAGGCAGCCAGTTCTGGTCAGGATGCAGAGGATAGGGAAGCCTTGTACACTGTTGATAGGAATGTTAATTAGTACCACTACTGTAGGAACATAATGAAGGTTCCACAATAAATTAAATGTAGAACTTCTATATGGCCTACAATCCCTCCCCTGGGTATATAAAGAAAGGAAATTAAGTTAGCATGTTGAAGAGACATCTGCACCACTTGATTACTGCATCACTGTTCTCAATACCTAAAAAAAATAGAAAAGTAACTTGATAGTTCATCAGTGAATGAATCAATAAAGAAAATGCAGACTATGCAGTGGAATGCAATTCAGTCATGAAAAATGAAGCCTGTCATTTCTTGCTATAAACTGGGTAGCATTGGAGAGCTCAGTATGAAGTTAATGAGACACACAACTCCACTCTCTGTGGAATCTGAGTTGTGAATGGAATGGGGGTTACCAGACATTGCCAGGAAGCATGAGGCTGACCCAGAGGTACCAGTTTAGACATAAGCAGCGTGTTCCATTACACTGGCCACAGTGTGGTGAATATAGACAGAACAGTGTACTGTGCATTACCAAAACTAGAAAAAAAGATTTTAAATGATTTTATACTGGAGAAATAACAAACATTAGCAGGTGTAGATGTGCATACTCTGATTTTTTTTTTTTTTTTTTTTTTTTTTTGGTTTTTCGAGACAGGGTTTCTTTGTGTAGCTTTGCGCCTTTCCTGGAACTCACTTTGGAGACCAGGCTGGCCTCGAACTCACAGAGATCCGCCTGGCTCTGCCTCCCGAGTGCTGGGATTAAAGGCGTGAGCCACCACCGCCCGGCTAGCATACTCTGATTTTAAAATTACAGAGATATGCATGTATATAGGCATCACAAAGCATGCTACATTAATATGTACAATTGTATATTTTCATGCACCAGCTAAAATTAATTTAATACAATTTTCAAAAGGTTATAGAAAACTAGCACTGATCCTTGATGTGGTTGGCAGAGAGAGAGTGAGAGAGAGAGAGAAAGAGAGAAAGAGAGAGAGAGAGAGAGAGAGAGAGAGAGAGAGAGAGAGAGAGAGAGAGAGATATGGAGGAAAAGCTAAAAACAGAGGCAGAAGTAAGATAGACAGATGAAGGCTAATGGCGGGAACAGGATGAGGAAACATGGAGGGGAGTGAAGGGGGGCAATACTCAGTGCTCTATATATTTACCAAACATGGGGAATGACATTCTTAACGTAGAACAGGAAAAGAAAACTTATCTCTCTTATTTTATATGTTTTAAATTTTTTCTATTAATTTAGATAGATAGATAGATAGATAGATAGATAGATAGATAGATAGATAGATAGATAGATGATAGATAGATAGATAGATAGACAGACAGACAGGTAGATGATACATAGATGGTGTGTGTGTGTGTGTGTGTGTGTGTGTGTGTGTGTGTGTGTGTGTGTGATGTATGTATGGGGATACTTATCACAGTGTGTGAGTACAGATCCAGAGACAAAGCTGATTCTTTGCATCATGTAGGTCCCAGGGATTCAACTCAGTTCATCAAGCAGCTTTAGCTACTGAATAATCCCACTAGTCTGAGAAAAGATTTTCTGATATATCCTAGAGTGAACAAATAGTTCATGAAGTAGCTCAGTTAGGAAGTTGAATTCAATTTAAATTGAATTAAATTCTGTTGTGAGAATGAGGGCCTGAGTTTGACGTATATCAAAAAAAAAGAAAGAAAGAAAGAAAGAAAGAAAGAAAGAAAGAAAGAAAGAAAGAAAGAAAGAAAGAAAGAAAGAAAGAAAGAAAGAGAGAAAAATCCAGGAGGAGTAGTTGTGTGCTTCTAATCCCACCCCTAGGGAGGTACAGAAAGGGGAACTCCTGGGGCTCACTGGCTACCCAGCCCAGCACCTAAAGCAGGCTCACTCCTGGAGAGTAAGAGACCACTCCTCAAAAAGAGAAAAGAAGAAGGAGAAAAAAAGCTTCTGGTAAGTTAACTGGTGAAAAGCTCATGCTGCTTTTTCAGAGGACATAAGTTTGGCACAAAGCATCCACATGGCAGTTCACAAGAGCCTAACTCCAGCTCCAGGGGGTCTGACATCCCCCTCTGGCCTCTGAGGGCTCTGTTCACATGTGCACATGCAAACACACACACACACACACACACACACACACACACACACACACACACACACACACACACACACCACATACTCACACAGGCACAGGCACCGGCACACATGCACATGCACACGCACACATGCACACACATGCAAGCACTTGCACACAGAACAGTGAATCCAGAAAAGGCTGCTCACAGCCCCTCCTCTGCTAGCTGTCTCTGTCAGATGATGTAGGTATGAGGTCTACACTCTCACTATACAGGGAGGCAGTGAGTCTGCTTCCTCTGCCCTAGTCTCACTAGAAAGCCATCTTCTCCTACGCAATGCTGCACAAAAGCTTTCTGCTGATGTTTTAGTTTGAAATGATAGTCTCAGTAATGGTTTTCTCCATCAATGCCTGCGGTTTACAAAAATGGATTGTAAAAGTGAGGAAATTAAACAAAAATGCAGGAGGAGAATTAGAAGAGCATCTTCAGAGTATTAAGGACTTTTTAAAGCCTGTTCTTTATAAAGCTAAGGAAAATATGACTTGCTTTTCTCAGGTATCCACTGTTGATATTATTTTATTCTGTCACATGCAACAGCTTCAAAAAAAGGTCCATTCTCTTCTTATTTCTGACAACAGTCAGATGTCAGAGTTTCCAGTGCTCTGGTTTTCTTTCAAATATTGAAAAATACTCATTTACCTTCTCTTAATATACTTCCCCACAACAAGAAGCTGAGATTTCCTGACATGTTTGGGCACACACATGCATACACACAGAGCCTGGCATGTAGACACATTTAAGCAGATTCACCTGTCTTGTATTTATGCCTTTTGTTCCAAGAGCCTATAAATAATTGTGCTTTGGAAAAATAAAACATCAGATACTTCATAATCTAAAAATCCAACTTGTCTCCTTCAGAAGATATTTGCATCCTAATTTATAGTAAATAGCTTCCTCAAAGCATCTGCTTTGGAATGAATTACATGTGCTTCTTGTGGCTATCATCTTGTAGTCCCTCTCCTAACAGTTTGAGATCTACCTGTCTGAGAGTGAGAGCACTCAGTGGAGCAATCCACAGCTGGAGAGGATTAGCTTGCTGCTGCCACTATCAGCAGAACAGCACGAAGCAGACAGTTCATTTTACAGAAACTTAATGGAGTGTATGGCACTGCTGTTTAATACAAGCACTGTCAAGGCGTCTAAGCAAAAAGTCTCAGCTGTCACCACTGACAAGCTGAGTGGAATTATTTGTCACAGGAGACTAGATAAGCACCATGAGAATGGGGCATGGGGCTGCCACTATATATCTCCATACAGTAACTAGAGACAGCGTGCTCAGGGTTGTCACAGCCAGATGACAATGGCACAGTCCCCAAAGACTTCTCATCATGTGAGATGGATGTGACTTCAATATTCCACACTTAGCATCTAAAAGGTCAGCCGCATATGAAGGTTTGGTATCATTTCAGCACATCCAGAGAAGGTATCAAAAATCCACATATTTTAAAAATGAGAAAAAATAAAAACACACGTATACTCACATATATTCATATAAATAGCATAACAATGTCTGAGTTGAGTTGTCTCTGATTAACTTTTGTCTTTAAAATATGAAAGCCACTTTGATTTCACTATAATTAAGAATGTGTAAAGGCTGGGGCAATGACTCAGTGACTAATTGTGTTCAGTGTTCAAGCAATGAAGACCTAAGTTTGGAACTCCACATAAAAACCAGTCATGATAGTGCATACCCATAATAAAAGCTTGGGAGGAACTAAAACAGACAATTTCTAACCATGCAGTCCAGACAAAAGGCAAGTGTCATGGTGAGAGAGAAGAGAATACAAATGAGGGGTATAAGCAATTGAAGAGGACACCCCAGCAGGACATCTGGCCTGCACACGTACCCAGAAGGAAAAGGCACCCACATGCACTGGACACACACAGAACATTTACACAAGTTTCCACAGAAGACCTGGGAAGCTGAACATTGCTTCCCATGAATACATGTTTGCATTCCTATTGCTCTATTCAATTAGAGAACTAATTAAATTTGTAATATCAATAAATAATATTTTCTTTGACTATGAAAAAATCCACCATTTCACTTTAAAATATGTCTTGTGTACATAATTTAACACAGCTCTAGTAAAATGTCAGTTTTTCATGAAACATGGTTTTAAAGAGTGAAAATAAAAATAAAAGCTTCTAAACACAACCCACTTGATGAAAAGAGTAAGGAGAAATGCCCCGAGCTTGGGTTGCACTAACTCAAAGCATACAACTAAAGTTTAAAAATAACTACATGGGTTCATTTCCACTTAAAATTCTTTCAAGTTTCCTTAGGTTAATTGTTGTTTTCTTCTGAGTAATATTTACAAATGGCTACTTGGAAAATTAGATAACTAACATTTTCAGGACAAATTAAGACCATTATTTTTAATTTTTATTAAGTTTATTGCTTCATTCAATGTACTTATTGAAAGCTAAGTGATAAACATCGAGCTACTTTCAGAAATAAAAATAAGAGACAGTTTATATGAAGAGAATAATACATAAATTATTTACACGAACAGACAATAATATAGAGATGAGATATACACAAATAAAAACTATGACCAGAGAGAAATTGATGAGCTCTCCAGGAAAACAATCAAATAAACAACCCCACCCCCACCCCACCCCCACCCCCCCACCCCCCGCTGCCAGATTGAAGTGATGGCTCCAGCTCTGTTCAGAGGAAAAGTGGTTCAAGAGAAAGTTCCCAGCTGTGGCATTTGGTGGGAAACTCCTCAGAATTCTCAAATTGAAACAAGTAGATATCTCATACTTAAAAAGCCCAGAGCACAAAATATAAATTATAATTAAAATTACAAGCCCAATTCCTCTTTTCCTTTATCCAGAACTAGAGAAAACTCAGTATAACCAGGTTTCTAGAGGATAAGATGTGTTTGCAAGGTATGCAAGAGAGCAGATAAAGACCCAGCTGTCCTCTCTGAGTTCTGCAGGCGGCCCTAAGCCTACCCTTCACTGGAATGCAGAACAGACTTCAGGACATCACCCAGGGTTTTCTAATAAGAATCCTCCATTGTGTCTCAACTGCAGAAGCAATAGCACTTACACTAAACTTCTGAGGGAATAGACTTCCGGTATGTCTAAGGCAAAGGCTGTCTATATGGCCAATGCCTGAGGAAATCCTGGCAACCAAGTCTCCACTGAGCTTCACTGCCCCAGTATAGTTATCGTTATTATTTTAAGAATTAGGCTCATGCTGTATGAACAGTGTCTAAATATTCTTTTGTAATCTTTTTTTTCTGCTTCAAATCTCTTTATTCTTGTATGCCTGCTTTATTCTGAAATGTATAAGCCATTTTATGCTTTCTGTTTCAAGTATTCATTATTTTTTCCTTTAACTTTCATTTTCCCAGGGTCACTCCAGTGCATTTTGGTGTTTGTTTTGTATTTTGTCACTAGAAATAGTCATGCTTATGTGTACAATGTCAGCTGCATGCTGTAATTCCTAAATACAGAGGTCAGACCTGGGTATATTCTCAGTGCTACAAGACACAAGTTATCATTCTTCTAGAAATGAAGTCACACTAAGAGGCATTAGAAAAAGGACAGGTAGCTGAGGACAGGTTAAGGCTACTAACAGAGGCATTTAAAACCCACAGCCAGGATTCAAACTTCAGATATATATATATATATATATATATATATATATATATATATATATATATATATATATATATATATATATAATTCATTGGCAAGGCATTTCTTTGGGGCCTTTAATAGGAAAGATGTATCTAACACACCACTGGTTATCTTAATTTAATGCTGGTCATGAGGTCCACAAAACAATTTTAGAGTTAGTGAGAGAAAGCCTTCTAAGCCATGTTTCGTGAAGTGAGAGCATGTTTGGTGAAGTGAGCAAATGTACAGCTAAAATATAGACAAGATGAAAAACACAGAATCCCCAAAAGAACAGAATACCCAAAAACATATTAAGGTAGTAGCTATTAATGAGTGGGTTCTCGACCATAAATATCACTAAGAAATTTGAAAATCTGTGTACATACAGTTGAGGAAAACGAGACCAATAGTGCACAAAAGTATGCTGAGACAAGATGATCACAGACTTGGACTAGAGAGGCCCTGTAATTCAGGATCACGCACATGTTCATATACAATGAACATGTTGGCATGTTGGCTTTATCAAAAACAGTTTCACTAAAGCAGCAGGAACAGGTTAAATGGTGGAGAGAAAATATGAAATATTAGAAAACAAAAAAAGTGAGAATGCAGAAGACCAACTACTTCGATTGCATTTTAAATGTAAAGAAATGTAATTCAATAGGAATCTGTCAGTTCTGATTAGATTGTTTTTGTTCTTTTCAATAAGGAGCATCTCGTGATGTATTAGGTTAAGGTAACAGAGGGACAGCAGCTGATGTATGTATGAAGGAAAGAGAGTGCTGTACAGTAAGGCAAACAAGCCTGAAGAAAAGTTTGCAGAGCTAGAGAAGGGTGGGAAGGGCTGGCCATTCAAATGAAAGTAATAATCATTCATTTGCATGATAAAACTTTCCCCTGAAAGTTACATTTCTTTTTCCACTCTTGCTGCTCATTGGCCAGATACAACAAAGATCAATCTGTAAGAGACAGAGGTGAGAGGAGGAAGGGAGTCAGGAGGGTGGGACAAAAGATCAAGGAAACTTGGGTGTGAGTTGGATGGATAGCCTGGCTCTGTCCAATAAGAGCTGGATGCTCATGGTACTTCAAAACTTTACATTCAGTGCTAGAAGATGGTCGCAGAAAAATTGCCAAAGCAAATATATTTGTATCAAGGAAACAAGTAAACAAGGTATACTACTATGGACAGTTGATTATTAAAACTTATCAGCATGCCTTAGAAATGCTATCAGGTAGTGAAGCAATGAAATGAGTAACTGTACTTCATCAGCAAAACTTTAGGAAGAGGAACTTCGATCTGTAGCAAATACCTATGAAGGAGGACTTGGAGAGCCTCACAACAGCTAAGTAGCATGTGGTTATAATTCAGATAGAAGCTCAAACTCAACTCCAAGTTTCCCATTGTTGCCTTATCTTCAAAGCTATTTAGATGCCTGCTTTATATATATATATATATATATATATATATATATATATATATATATATATATACTTTATGTTGCTCTCAAGGTCATCTGAATGAGAACTTCTAAGGAAAAACAGAAATCTCTATGACCTCTGCACTTCTGATTAGCAGGCAACTCTGTAATACTGTGCTGCCTCACACTGCCTCTCAGGACCCTGCTGTGACTTACTGGCCTGAGTCCAGAGTCACAGCCCAAGTCAGGAATGAGAATTGTACACTTGGCTAGCAGCATCTGTGTTAACCAGTGATATATAAGATACAAGGAAGAAAAACAGTATATAGATGCTGGGGAAAAACTGCCTAAATAACACATCATTCTCAACAAGTTCCTTAGTCAGGATGCCACAAGACTGTGTACCATCCCAACAACACCCACAAAAGGATTTCGTTCCTTTTTTCCTCCCTCCCTCCCTCCTTTCCTTCATTCCTTCATTTTTCATTCCTTCCTTCCTTTTTACTGTAAAAAAATTGTTTTCACATGACTTTTTTCTCCTCTTTCAGCTTCTCCCAAATATTCCCACCCAAGTCTATGCCAGCCCATAAATAAAATTAATTATATAATAAAAATATTTATTTAAAAAACAAACAAACAGAACAGAAATCAGAAAAGAAAGAAAGAAAGAAAAAAGAAACACACACATATACACAAAAAAAAACCCCACAAAATTAGAAACCAAAATATACAAGCTAAGGACCCAAAAAATAAACAAACAAAAAACACCCAAACAAAGCTATACTACACAGAGAATCTACAAAAGCACCATTGAGTTCACTTTGTGTTGGCCATCTACTTAAGTGTGTTATACTACTTATGGAAAGATGGAAAGACGACCTGGGAGAGGTGCTTGCAACCTATGGAAGGTACATTTAGGATAAATAATGAAGAGTTTAAACTCAATGGTTCCATATTCCTACCATATACCTAGGATATTTTCCTTTATTAAAACTATAGAAGAGCTGGGCGTTGGTGGCGCACGCCTTTAATCCCAGCACTCGGGAGGCAGAGGCAGGCGGATCTCTGTGAGTTCGAGGCCAGCCTGGGCTACCAAGTGAGCTCCAGGAAAGGCGCAAAACTACGCAGAGAAACCCTGTCTCAAAAAACCAAAAAAAAAAAAAAAACTATAGAAAACAAGGTTTAATGCCAGTGATTACATGATTGCATCTTCTAAGGAAAGTAAAACTGAATAAGGACCTTTTCCCCATTTAAGCTACAATGTAAGACAACTGGTGAGACAGAAAGGAAAAACCTCAGGATATCTTATTAGCTATTTGTAATCTAAAATAAAAACACCAGATGTATTTACACATCCATGTTCAAGGATCACCACAGTAAAAGGAAAAAAAAATACAAATCCTTTATACTTCTTGATAAACTCTAACAGCACTGACTAGTTCACTTATCAGAACCCTCATGACTCTGTCAGTCCCAAGTGTCTTTGAGCATCAAATGATACTCAATATTAGTCAAAGAAAAAGAGGCCAAGAGGCACAGAAGGAGAAGATGGATAGTTTCTGGGAGGGTCTGGAGGAAGAAATGGGAGGGCAGAGACTGATATAATTCTATTTCAATTTATATTATCTGTAGCATATCTATAACGTCAATGTGACTTTGAAACATTGCTCACCCAGGATTCCTACTTGAGGAGCTACGCTGCTGCCTTGGATAGGTGTTCCACAATAGCTAAAGCTGTGCTTTTGACGAAGACAGACAACTGCGACAGTGAGGAGACAGAATGAGGTCACACACATGAAGGACCGTGAACAAGAAAATGAACTAATCCAAGACAGGGCACGCACCAGGGATCTGTGGTTCCTGGGTCCGAGTGTTTTTATTAAGTAATGGTGTCATGATCTGATAGTGACATCTGTGGTGACTATGCTATTTGAATAAGAACTAATATCCCATACACTACAAAATCAACATTCTCTCTTTTCCAGGAAAGGAATGTAGCAAGAAGGTTTGGCTTCGAATTATAGTCCTGACTGTGAGTTTTTAAGTAAATACACAAACTGTGCCTCAGTTTTTCCATTTGTACAACAGATACTGCCTTTCTCTAAAATGGAGGCTGAATTACTTAAAACCCATTAGCCATCTGGAACATGTGTCTGGCAGACATCAACATGCAAACATCTGTTTGCAGGTGTTCCGTACACTGCTGAAGAAACTGTGACCATGGACTTCATTATGGAATAGATGAATTATAAAGGTATAAAGGGAGATAAAGCAGTTAAGAATTTCTTAGCATATACAGGTTAAAAATCAATTTATATTCCAAATCTGACACTTTATGTGCACCAACCTGACACAAGTATATTACATATGCCTGACCACATTTGACAGAGCACAGTCAAATTTTCAGGTATGCAACACATTTTTGAATTTATATCCATAACATAGAGAAAACTTCCTCTTCTGTGGCAACATCTGTTTTCAGTCCCACTCAGATTCTGCAACCCATAAACATGCCACTGTGCTGCGAGGTCACCAAGAACATTTTCCCCTAAACTAATAACATACTCTCTCTTTGTCTCTGTCTCTCTCTGTCTCTGTCTCTCTCTCTGCATATTTATATGGTTAAGTGCTTACATAAGAATATATATAGATATATACATATATACACATACACACACACACACACACACATATATATATATATATTTACCGAAAATAACTTACATGAGAATATGTATAAGAAAATTATTACTTAGTACCGGCATAAACTTAAACTTGAAAATAACAGTGGTGCCACAAGTGGACTACTGATTTTTCACATGTGTGACAGAGATAGTGACACATTTGCTTTCTAATGACGGAATGTACAAAAATATTTCCTATGCAGAAAGTTATGAAAAAGATTGCATAAAATTTCCTTCATGGTATATGTCAAAGGTATGTATGAAACAAATGAATTTGTGTGTAGATTTGAATTTGATGCCCCAAATATCTCATTAGATAATGCAAATACTTCAAAATCTGAAAAATATATCCAGAATAATATACTTTTGGTCCCAAGCATTTGCCATAAGGCAGACTCAACATCCATGGAGTCATCATCAAAGAGATAAGAAATATATGTGATTTTTCTAGATTGTCCCTAGCAAAACATACAGACTCTGATTATGAAAGAATGGATACTCTTCAGCCCACTCACTTGCCAATGCATGCTTGCTTAGAGTCTAGAAAACAGGTAACCAGAGAAAACAGAAGCTTTGTGGGTCATTTTCTGAATTCACATGGCAAGAACTGTCTTACCTAATCACACTAAAATAGTTTGAGATGATGAGATGCCTCAGTGGGTCAAGGTAATTGAGTTTAATTCCTGAGCTCTACACTGTAGAAGGACAAAAATGACTCCTCCAAGTCACACATGGCTCACTTACGCTTACATGCATGGAATTCAAAACATTTAAAAATAAAATAAAATCTTTTGTTAATGAAATTACCATTGCAGGTATAATAAAGAAGAGTCATAATAGATACTACAGAGATGGATTGCCCCTAGCCCCCAGGGCTACACAGGCTGTGGGTTTGGGGACATTGACTTCTAGATAAGTAATGGTAACATTGGGAGATTTCTGTTAGTGAAACACCAAAATAGATAACTTGGCTGTCCTTAAGTAATTTTTTCATGTTACACTTTCACATATTCTATCTAGAGCATCAAGTGTATGTACTCACTTGTAATACATGACATACCTCCTAAAATGTAAATGGATGTAAGAGGAAAATCTCAGGCTATCAAACACGATCCGTGTGAGCAAGTCCCTGACGTTCCCCATGGCTTGTCCAATTATATCTCGGGTACGACTTTTTCAACATAGCCCAAAAGCACAACTTTCTTCTACATATTCCAAAAAGAAGCAGTCCCTACAAAAAGTAAACTTCCACTAGTCTAAAGAATGGAAAAGTCCACGCTACCTTTCCTCAACATCACACTCACTAAGATCACCCAGTCAGCTAACATACATAATGAAGATTTGAGGAAGATTCATTATTAAATGAAGTATGTACTGAAATCTCACACAACAATTACTCACTAGTTTCCTTAAAAGTAAAATTAAATGAGCATCAAAATGTTTAAAATGCTTTAAAAAAATCTCAGTGACAAATTCTTAAGTCTTACCATAGCATATGATGGCTAAGTAAAGCTTTGAAAAAAAAAAACTAGAAAAAATTCAACACTGTGATTCATAAACCAACTGATCAGATGAACAAAACACAAGCAAATCAAGCGTACCCTGTGAGGTACCTGTGCCGTCGTCGTCTATGCTAGCATTTCTTTGTGACACAGGAACTGGAATGGGCTGGATATTTAAAGATTGTAAAAAACAGAAAAAAGAGACAAGCAGAGCAGCCCTTTTGACAACAGTTGAAGCTTCTCAAAGAGCTTCACGTGGGCAAGTGACACTGTCCTTCTGTCTTAGTCCATTTGCCGCATCCTAAGATCAGGCACCAAGGTGAAAAAGATGAAGGGAAGTTTCATTTTTATGTCCATCTATCAGGTGTTCTACCAACCTCAAATGACTTTCCTCTGCTCGAATCAGTAGGCATGGCTCTGACTTCACTACACTTGTGGTAGACAATTACTTTAAAAGCTCATTCTAACATGTTACTACAGAGTCATGCAATGGGAAATCTTTTCACACTCTGCTGTGATTTGTCATGGACTGTCCTTCTCTGTTTGTCCATCCAACACAAACACTATTCCCTGTTTGATAATCATCCTCACCTTACAGACCAAGAAATACATACAGAGGGATAATTTGAAAACAGATCCAACTGTTAGAAGATCAGTAGAAATATCATGGAGACTTGTTTATCTCAGAATTAATGCACAGAGTTACTGTGGAGGAGCCTTCAGTTTGTCTACCTCCCAAGCATCAACCAAGGTCCTTTAGAGTGTCAGTCTCCTTCACAGACTTCAGATAATGCATAGAGCCTGTAGCATCGGGGAGAGCGCACTTGAAGAGAGATGTTATTCTGCCTTCTCCTCAGCCAAAGCTGTTGTTTCTGTGGAGGTACTATTGGGAGGGGGGATCTGTTCACCTCTCTGGATTCCGAAGCAGTAGGAACTGTGGAGAAAGGAAACACATGATACTAATGGAAAGCTGGATTTATTTATTTTCCTTTCATATTGACTATGTCCTATCTAATAATGCTACTGCAGGATTATCCCAGTCCTCACTCTAGCAAGAGAAAGTAAGGACGAAGAGCACCATTAGCGTGCCCACGCCGTTGATGAAGACACTGGTGCTGCATGACTGTCAAGAAAAGAGTGGGTGAACAAAGGAGCCCAGGAGACTAGAGCAGAAGGATCCAGCCAGTATCCTTTGTTCCTTCAGAGTCCAGCCATTGCTCTAGTTACACCACATAACAATTATATGTAAGAATCACATTATATTGACATTCGGTTTTATTTGATATTGATAAAATCAATATAAGGAGCAAAAATTAACTTCTCCTTTCCATGGGTCTTTTACAGCATGTGGATAATTTCAATTTATGATTAGATTTATAATTTTAATTTGCATCAAAAGAATATAAGCAAGCAAAGCTTTTCATATTATCTTTTATAAACTGATATTAGATGCTAAATGTTACATCATTTTAAATATTACTTCTTAAAAAGTAGGTTGATAACCTTGTGCTACTACTCGACCTAAATTATGTTTTACTACATTTTCATGTCTCACATAAGAAAGATCTACTTAGCTTATTATCAAAATATGTCTTTACAACTTCACATGGAAAATATAATTGTGGTTAATCAGTGTAGGGGAATCACAAGAAAAGGAGGCAGACAGGACCAGTTTTTCAAGAAAGGAACATTGCTTCTCTTCCTTACTTTTTCTATTGTTACACTTTCAGGCACTGTTGGAAAAACCAGCACAAATATAAAGCAACAAGTTATTTTGTCCCTTGATAATTAATGTGAAAATAACCAAGTGTGTTAAAAACATAAGTCAAGCAAACAGCGGGATTCTCCATTCATGGCATATTAAAATATGTAGACAATTACTTACCTAAAAACACCCTATGAGGCAATGCCAACACAGGTAGAAGCCAGCAGGAGCTCTTGCAGCTAGTAATCTAGGGTTCATTTTCTACCAGCTTACCGAAAGTGATTATCCTCAGTAATGAATTTTTAATATTTTAATTTATTGATTGATTTTCATTTGTTTTTTTTTCTAGTTTCCTAACACCATTTTTTTTTGTTTGTTTGAAATGAAATTATCTTCAGAGTATTTTCTCCCAGCCAAGACATAGTTGCTCAAATGCCCTGTTGTCTGATCTCATTCACTGCTGAAGTGACTAAAATTCCCTGAGTGGCAATTAGTGACAAAAGCCTTTACAACCTACATAACTTTCAAGCCAGAAATTTCTAGAAATGTGCTACAGAAATGTATACATAATTAGGGGTAAAGCTCAGCAGTGGGGACTTATTTCTAACATTATAATAATAAACAAGAATTCCTATTATTTATCACTAAGTGGTCAAATCAAATGAAGTACAGTGAGGATCAGTAAGCAACACGACTGTCACTTAAGATGTTAAATTAGAATATAGCATTTGGCCCATCACCAATACTGAATAAATAATAGGGCAGTCTACAGATGAATAAATATTACTGAAATTTGCAATGGTATTTTAGGTTGCTTAATGTAGTATTTGTTAGTCATGAATGTGTTTATATGTAAAATGCTTTAGTTAAGAATGGCAGAGAACATATATATGTATATATATATATATATATATATATATATATATATATATATATCTACTCTAAGAGCTTTCGTATATTGTCACTCATTTGATCCTCCTACCAGTCCCACAGAAAGATTATTAGAATCCCCATTCTGAGGCCTGCAAAGTAAAAGCTGGTCATAGTCAATGACACACTCAAGGGTGTTTTCCTCAGCAGAGGAGAAGCCAGGACCCAAATTTACAGCATTTGTCTCCAGAGTCTGTGCTCCAAAACCAAAACTGGACTTGTCTAGAAGCTTCTTCCAACAAGAATAATGTGATTATTTCTAGTTACTAGATAATTGTTATTTGCTCATCTTTTTATTCCCTTTTATTCTAGAAAATGAGTGATTTTCTAGAATGAAAATGGAGCAAATGAAAAATGATAAATGAACATGCTATCTTTTGAATGAACAGTGAGCAGGGATGACAGTCCCATGTGGTTTATGACTGAGAACTAGAAACCCGGAGTGAGGAAATAGATCTGACATCCTCAACCTCATGGTTTTCCATGGTACCAACTCGACTACAAATTCAAGCAATGGATTCTGGACCTGGACATCTTTCAGGGTAAAAGAACAACAGTGTTGTAAGCTACCAATATACTCCTTTGCTCTCACCCATTTGAAGTCATTTTATTGATGCATATTTTCTCCTCTAAGGCTAGCATAACATTTTTATACTTACAGCCTGCCTTTTCCAAGAAGATTAGAATTGGTATTTGGGGGATTTCTATGACACAGTAAGCCCAACTGGTGCTCCTACACAGCCTAACACGGTAGCTCTCAACCCTGGTGACTGGATTGCTGCAGAGCCTGGGTTGAGAGTTTCACAGCATCATATTATAGCTTGTCACATGCTGTAATACTTCACTGGTCAGAATCATACCAGAGAATGAAATGGTTTAATTGCCAATTTCAGTGATGTTATATGCATATTGTTATATACCTGACTAAACCCAGCTTTGCAATTTCAATCAAAATGAAAATATAAATGTGAATAATGAGAAAGTGTTATTGAATATGTCAATGAAACATGAGATTTGTGAAGGACCACAGAGGTAAACATGAGAGTAAAACTGAAGAAGTGAGAGAAGTGGAGCTCTTGAAGTGAATCGTCATAAGCTCATTCATCAAATTGAAACTGTACCTGACACAACTTATGGTGGCTTTTAAACAAATGATTCAGTTTTAATGAAAATTCATGAAAGACAAACAAAAGCCAACAGCAAATAACAAATCTGAAGTGACAAAGTTGTAATATCTTCCCAGTGATGGTTACATTTAACTGCCAAGTAGACAAATTCTGGAATCATGAGGGGAAGGAGCCTCAGTGAAGGACAATCTGCAGACAACTGGGTGGGGGATTTCCCCAGTCTCCTGGATGGAGGTGGTAAGAGCCACACACTGGGCATCGCCATTCACTGGACTCGGGTCCTAGACTGCAAAATGGGGCATGTGCACTAACAGGAGCATGCATTCTCTGTCCCTGACCATGGATGACAGCTTCAACTTCCTGCTGCCTTTACTTCCCTACCACAACTGACAACTGGAACCATGAGCCCAATTAGCCTTTCTCCCCTAAGTAGCTGTCAGATGCTCATAGCAACAGGAGAAATAACAAGGAAAGCAAACAGAACAGCATGTCACGAAAGACACACATCTGCACTTAAAACATACACAAGACTCCAAACCACTACTTGTGAACTCCCCAGAGATCAAAATGAAAATAAATTTTAGGTCCTAGCATGAAAATTTAGAGGCAATTTTTTCCCCAAGGAGAACAGTAGTGAGAGAAAGTAACAGGAAATCAAATTAGAAATGAATAGGTCAGCCGGGCGGTGGTGGCTCATGCCTTTAATCCCAGCACTCGGGAGGCAGAGGCAGGCGGATCTCTGTGAGTTCGAGGCCAGCCTGGACTACCAAGTGAGTCCCAGGAAAGGCGCAAAGCTACACAGAGAAACCCTGTCTTGAAAAACCAAAAAAAAAAAAAAAAAAAGAAAAAGAAAAAAGAAATGAATAGGTCATGTTCACAGGTTCATACATACATGTTTTTACATAAAAATGAGAAAAGAAACCTAAATAATGAACATAAAATTAATAAAGTCAGTGGTGGGGAGGAACGAAGGCTCGCCATAGACTATACAGTTTGTAGTTTCTGCTCCATCCCCACAGGCGCCATGCTCTATAAATGTGTTCTTTATATTTACATACAAAAATACACTTATTTTTAAGTGATTTTATTATTATTATTAATATTATTAATATTATTATTATTATATTACCAAAGTTTCCCCTCCCTCTTTTCCTCCCAGCTCTCCCCCTCCTCCTCATCCCTCAGATTCATTCTTCCTCCATTTCCCTTCAGACTGGGGCAGGCCTCCCATGGATATTAACGAAACATGGCATATTAAGTTGCAGAAAGACTAAGCATCTCCCCTTGTATTAAGGCTGGGCAAGGTGACACAGTATGAGTAGTAGGGTCCCAAAAGACAGCAAAAGAGTCAGAGACAGCCCATGTTCCCACTGTTAGGAGTCTCACAAAAAGATCAAGCTACACAACTGTAACATATATGCAAAGGGTCTAGTTCAGTCACATGAGGGCTCCCTGGTTGTCAGTTCAGTCTTTTCAAGCCCCTATGAACCCAGGTGAGCTGATTCTATCAGTTTTCTTGTGGTGTCCTTGACCCCTCTGGTTCCTACAATCCTTTCTCCCCATCTTCCACAGGATTCCCAGAGCTCTGCCTAATATTTGGCTGTGGGTCTCTGCCTCTGTTTCCATCAGCTGCTGGATGAAGCCTCTTTGATGACAATTGGGCTAGGCACCAATCAATGAGTATAGAAGAACATCATTAGGCTTCATTACATTGACTATTTTTGCCAGTAGTGTTTGGTTCTATCCTAGGTCTCTGGGCTATCCAGCCACTGGGTCCTGGCCATGCAGGCAGTGTCAGGGGTGGGCTCCCTCTCACGGCACGGGTCTCAGGCTGCACCTCCCACAATTTCTGCTCCACCTTTACCCAGCACATCTTGTAGGCAGGACAAATTATAGGTTGAAGGTTTTGTGGCTGGGTTGGAGTCCCAATCCTTTCACTGGAAGTCTTGCCTGGTCATAGGAGATGGCCAGGTTGGGCTATGCATCCCCTATTGCTAGGAGTCTCAGCTGGGGTCGCCCATATAGATTCCTGAGAATTTCCATTGCATCAGGTTTCTACCTCACCTTGTAATGCACCCACTTTCCAGTCATCTCTTTCAGCACTCTTTCCTTCCATCCCCCACCTGATCCCTTCTTTTTTTTATTTTTCCTTTTTTATTTTTTTTTAAATTTTATATAAGAGATTTTCTAGTCATTTTACATATCAGCCACAGGTTCCCCTGTCCTCCCTCCTCCCACGCCCCAGCTTTCCCCCGAGTCCACTCCCCATTCCCACTTCCTCCAAGGCAAGGTCTCCCCTGGGGAGTCAGCCCAGCCTGGTAGATTCATTTGAGGCAGATCCAATGCCCTTCTCCCTGCACCCAGGCTGAGCAAAGTGTCTCAGCATAGTCCCTAGGTTCCAAAAAGCCAACTCATGCACCAAGGACAGGTTCTGATCCCACTGCCTGGGGGCCTCCTAAACAGTTCAAGCTAATCAACTGTCTCACTTATCCAGAGGGCCTGATCCAGTTCCATGGGGGCTCCGCAGCTATTGGTTCACAGTTCATGTGTTTCCACTAGTTTTACTATTTGTCCCTGTGCTTTTTCCAATCGTGGTCTCAATATCTCTTGCTCATATAATCCCTCCTCTCTTGCTGATTGGACTCCTGGAGCTCCACCTGGGGCTTGGCTGTGGATCTCTGCATCTGCTTCCACCAGTCACTGGATGAGAGTTCTATCATGACAGTTAGGGTGTTCAGCCTTCCGATCACCAGAGTAGGTCAGCTCAGGCACTCTCTCGACCATTGCCAGTAGTTTATAGTGGAGTCATCTTTGTGAATTTCTGGGGACCTCTCTAGCACTCTGCTTCTTCCTATTCCCATGGAGTCTTAATTTATCATGATATCTCTTTCCTTGTTCTCCAACTCTGTTTCTGATCCAGCTGGGATCTCCTGCTCCCCTAAGCTCTCTTTCCCCCGACCCTTGCCACCCATTACCACCCCTCACCCCCAGTTCACTCATGGAGATCTCATCCACTTCTCTGTCACTGGGTGATCCCTGTGTCTTCCTTAGGGTCTTCTTTACTAGGTAGCCTTCATGGAGTTGTCAGTTGCAGTCTGGTTATCCTTTGCTTTACATCTAGTATCCACTTATGTAGCAGGAATCTTAAAAGGTCTTATTAATAAAAACAAATCTGAGCCAGGTATTGGGCTGAGTGATGGAAGATCAGAGAAGCCACAATTTTCTCACCTCGCCAATTCCTCAGCTGATCCTGTTTCCTCAGACTGGAAACCTCTGAATCCTCATCCAGAATGGGTCTCAGCTGAACTGCTTCTCGAAAGACTAAAGCTTAACCAGCTAAAAGCTTCTATTTCCTGGTTTTCATGCCTTATATACCTTTCTGCTCTCTGCTATCACTCTCTGGGATTAAAGGCTCACTTCTTGGGATTAAAAGCATGAGTCACCATGCCTGGCTATTTCCAGTGTGGCCTTGAACTCACAGAGATCCATGCCTCCAGAAGGCTAGGATTAAAGGTGTGAGTGCCACCATTTTCTAGCCTCTGTATCTATTGGCTGTTCTGTTCTCTGATCCCAGATAAGTTTATTAGGGTGCACAATATTTGGGGAACATGATACCACCACACACTTATGAGTGAGTACATACCATGTTTGTCTTTATGAGTATGGGTTACCTCAGTCAGGATGATATTTTCTAGTTCCATCCATTTGCCTGTAAACCTCATGATGTCATTGTTTTTCTCTGCTGAGTAGTATTCCATTGTGTATATGTACCACATTTTATTTATCCACTCTTCACTTGAAGGGCATCTAGGTTATTTCCATAATGCTGCTATGAACATAGTTGAGCATGTGTCCTTGTGGTATGATTGAGCATTCTTTGTGTAAATGCCCAAGGGTGGTATAGTTGGGTCTTGTAGGAGATTGATTTCCAAAGTGGCTGTACAAGTTTGCATTACCACCAAGAGTGTAGGAGTGTTCCCCTTGCTCCACAACCTCTCCAACATAAGCTGTCTCCAGTGGTTTTGATCTTAGCCATTCTGACTATACAGTCTGTAAATAATGTAAGTCTCTGTGCGTTTATTTGGGTCTGAGTGGCTGCCAGACCAGGGAGGATACAGGAAAACTTCTGACCATATGTTACGCTAATAACAGACTCCCCAAACAAGAAATAAGGTTACAATAGCTATAAAAATAATATGAAATGCCTATGGTTATCATTTCAAAGATGGGAAATCTAATGAACACTGAGGGGTGAAAATGGAGAAGACACATGTACAAGCAGATAGAGATTCCCATGTTTGTAGACTGGGATAATTTGTATTAAAATGTCCACATTACTTGGAGTAGCCTACGAGCTCAATGTGATCAATATCTGAGGTAGCAATAGCATACCTTAGAGCAGCTGCAAAAACTCCTAGCATTCCTGTGGAAGCACAACATAGCCTACATGGATAAACCAGCCGCAAGGAAGGAACTAAGCTATAGGTAACCTACTACCCAATTTCAAAACATAGCACAAAGCCTCACTAATAAAAACTGTGTGGTACTGATACAAACAAAAAAGACACAGACCAAAAGACAGAATAAAGCAGACAGAAGTAAATCTACATATTCTATATATTTATAGAGAAATGATTTTTACAAAGGCAGAAATGAAAGTTTCTCCAATAGGAGAAGTACATGATAACTAAATACATGAAAAATGTTCAAACTTACTGTCAAGGAAATAGAAATCAAAGCTATAATTCTCATCATTTTATCCAGTTAGAATGGGAGTGATCCAAAGAGACAAAATAGCAGACACCAGGAAAGACACTGAGAAAGAAGCACTCCTAAAACACTGGTAGTAGATGTTCTGGGAGCTCCACCTCAGCCCCTGGCACCCTGGCATCCCTACACCCAAATAGTCTGGAATGTTCTGGTGGAAAGTCCACCTCAACTCCCCTCCCCCATCTCTTTCCCCAAACCTACCCCTTCAAAGCTCAAAAACACAGCTCCTCCCCAACAGAAGCTCAAGGCCACTCCCACAGGGTATTTAAGCTATATCCCAGAAAACAGACATGTGGCTTTCAGGTCTCTTTTCCCTGTCTCCTCTCTGGGAGGGCTGGAGAATTACCCAGGAATGCTTTACCCATTAAACTGGGGCTTTTGTAATTCGGTCTGATTTGGTCTGATTTGGATTGCTTCATTGGCAGAGAGGTTTATGGGGGAAAAAAAAAAAACTTTCAGTAGAGTGAAAATTGGAAAACAAAATCAGAACTAACATGGTAGCCAATAGTCTCAAACTATAGGAAATAAGTACATTGAAGAGATGTCTGTTTACCACAGAATGATTCACAATAGATAAGAATTTGACTGAATATCATTAAAGGGATGAATGAATTTTATAACAAGGTATACCCATATGCATTTGTGTTCATGTGTATTTATTAATACAAACAAACTCACGTAATACATCTCTATCATTCTATATATGTATATACAATAGATTAATGTAAATATTTATATAGAGAGATCACACTATTAAA
The DNA here is from genome assembly GCF_049852395.1 of Peromyscus maniculatus bairdii. Taxonomy (NCBI): domain Eukaryota; kingdom Metazoa; phylum Chordata; class Mammalia; order Rodentia; family Cricetidae; genus Peromyscus; species Peromyscus maniculatus. The sequence goes on along the minus strand of NC_134857.1, from coordinate 15,521,450 downwards.
TATCATAGTATTAAGTCATTAGTAATAAAGCCCTTTTATCTGAATATATGATTCTGGAGGAAATTATCTTAGGTAAAAATAAGCTAACCACAGAAAGACACACAGCACATCCCCACACAGGAAGCTGGAGCCACTGACCACAGAGCAGGGCACATCACTCATCCCAGACAGTGGAGAGCATGGAAGTGGAGTAGGTGGGACGTTCTTTAGAAGAAACAAAACAGCTGTTCAAAATGAGGAATGAATTCTAGTTTCTGTGGTCCCTTAGAGTGGCTACAGAAAACAACCATTTCAAGTATTTTGAATGACTTTGTCACAAGGATAAATCTGGGGTACCGATGTGCACTCTCTCTGAGTTAGTCATTAACCACTACATATGTTTCATCCTGTGATTCTGTGATTACCTATTTGTGTTTAAAAAATAAATTTGAAAACAAAAATAGTAACCCAACAAAATGTAAAATATAAATTTGAGAATAATAAAAATGATAGCCTAAATGAAAACTGCTTTATGTTGTAAAATCCCTTTCACATACTTATGAAATTAGTTTATAGGAAGTTAAATTATATACAAGATCTTCAAAACATACACTGTGTCTGCTTACATGTGCATGTGCTGCCTCTTTTGTGTTTATCTGGTTTTTCAAGACATACATTTTTGATTAAGAAAACACTTTTTTTTGTCTTCTTTGAACATAACCTTTTCTGTAAACTGCCACATGACTAGTTTTTTAAACCTGTTATGTCGTTCTCCCTACATCTAGCTCCACTTGGAACATTGTATCTTAATCTGTAAGCATCCTGATGAGTGTGATTATGCCTATGAACTTAGCCTATCAGCTGATCTTAAAATATGCTCTTTTAAAATAGTGATCAATCACTGAACAAAATGCTCTAACAGAGTAGTTGAGTTGCACTTTCCCATGGGAATTACAATGCAGTTTTCTGTTTAGTAACTTGGAGTTATAACTCAGAAGTAAATGTGGTCGTTCTGGTGTGTCTATTGTATACAAAGACCTAAAATATATGAGAAGTTGTTCCATTTCCTTTAAAGCCTATGTTAATTTCAACTGTTGAAAGTAAGTTCCAAATACTTAAAAAAGAAAGGACTTAAGGCCCTCCTTTTCCAACCAATTTGTGGATTATAGACAAGGCTTTAAAGGAAAGAAAAAGGAAAACCATACCACCATTCTACCTCTGTATATGCCAGAGGTACAGCATTGCTAAACCCGTAAGGCAACTGCCAAAATCAAAAGCCTCTAGGTTTGACCCTGAGGAGTAGACTGAAGAGTTAGTTATAATAAAATCCTGACCTGGAATACGCTCTACACTAAAAAATTGTCAGAATATATTAAACATATAAACAACACAGATGCACCTGTGCTGTAGTTTTGGGGTTCTAAGAAATCTTGTTTCTGTAAGAGTGTACTGCCTTTCTGAATCTTTACTAGAACTTCACTAGAACTTCACATATCCAAAAACAAGAAAGCATTGTCCTTTAATGATTGAAAAACATAACTGGAGCCAGGTGTGGTGCTCAGGCCTTTAATTCCAGCACTTGGGAGGCAGAGGCAGGTGAACTGAGTTTGAGGCCAGCCTCATCTACATAGCAAGTTCCAGAATAGCCAGGGAAACACAGAGAAACCTTCTCTAGAAAAACAAACAAAAAAAGTAATTGGAAAGTTACACATAGACAGCACAGCATGTTTAAAACTGCACAAGCTGGAACTGAAGAGATAGTTCAGTGGTTAAGAATACTGGTTGCTCTTCCAAAAGACCTGGGTTTGAGTCCCAGCACCCACAGGGCAGCTCACAACCATCTATAACTCGTTACAGGGGATCTGATGGCATCTTCTCACCTCCATGGGAACTAGGAATATGTGTGATGCACATACATATGTGCAGGCAAAACAGTTATACACATAAAATGAAATGAGTAAATCTAAAAATGAATTTTAAAAAACTACACAGGCATGGCTGGGTCGGCTATATATGACTGAGAGTGAAAGAATATAATTGGTAGCAGCAATTATGGATTTACACAGGTTCAGCCATCATTTTGTGTTTGTGCTGTCTCAGATACTTTCCGTTAGCTTCGTGTTAGGCACTATATTTCATTTATAGTTGGCAATCAAAGAGACACAAACATGTCTTTCTTGCCTTCATAGCTCAATCACAATGGGCAAAGCTGTCATAGTTCTTTCCCTGTTGCTATGATAAAATATGTCACAAAAGCAACTCAACAAAGCAAAGGTCTGCTCATAGTTCAAGAGCACTTTGCATCATCGCAGGGAATTCAGGAGCCTGAAGCAGCTGCCAGACACCTGTCTGCAGGTGACAGTAGAACTCAACAAGTTGGTAATTGAAATTAACCATCACACATGCAGACTGAACTATTTTTGCATTTTCAGCAATAGAAGATTTTTAAATTTCCTGTTTTATTTCTTAATACATAAAGTCTGAAAAAGTAAACATGTTTTGAAAAGTAGTTAGAACTAAAAATAAATGATGGATTCTTGTCATAGAAATTAAATTCATTGTTTTAAAAGAACCAGAAATGGCAATAGGACCTACTATCCAATGAGATGTCCTAATTTTCAAACACTGTATCTCCTATGAAGTGCAACCATGGATTTGGCATTTCCTCATTTGCTTATATGATGCATTTGTTGAACTACACTTTCTGGGAATGCAGCATGCCGTTTTAAGATGTGTTCTCATTTTACAGTGTCAGACACTCCACAAGCACCTGGAACATTAATTCATGCTACTGATTTCGGCTTTACTGGCCTTACTTGTTACTTCCATTTATTCTATAGTATGTACTTTGCTGCTCTTTCTACTGAAACATCAGGTTCTCTCAGATGTCACATTGAGCAATCTAACTACCACACTCAAAAAACATTCCCTTATACAACTCATTAACCTAGATTTATTTATATTTTGTCTTCTTATTTAGTACTATTAATAAAGCCACAGTCTTAATTCCTCTACTGCTTTACGGTCATTAATTCTGTCTCAGCCATTACACAATTATACTATAGAAGCAAGCAGCTTCCAAAAGCATGGCTTAACACAGTGAGACAGACATCACACTCATTCAGGGAGTCAAATGGGCATCAGCATACAAGGCATTGCCTGCCACAATGACAGAGGGAACAAAACTGGAAAATTTTACATCAGCATCAAGACAGAGATGACCATCATCAGGCTATGGAAGTCTGTAGCTAAAGTTAGTCTCTACTGAACCACAAATGATTACAAAATAGAATCCTATCAGCCGAGAAGTGGTGGCACACGCCTTTAATCCCAGCACTCAGGAGGCAGAGCCAGGCAGATCTCTGTGAGTTCAAGGCCAGCCTGGGCTACAGAGTAAGTTCCAGGAAAGGCACAAAGATACACAGAGAAACCCTGTCTCAAAAATAAATAAATAAATAAATAAATAAATAAATAAATAAATAGATAGATAGATAAATACATAAATAGATAAATAGATAAATAAATAGAACCCTATCATGTGCCTGGATATACTTGGACCAGGAATATCCAGTGTGGGACAATGGTCCATGTAACAAAAAACTGCTCAGAATTTGTCAGAGATCCTGACTTTGAAAAAAAAATCTATTCCAATATTTGTCCAGTAATCTTTCCCACCAACTCCCTCCTCCTCTCCTAATTATTTTCTTTACTTCCACCACTTAAAAAAAAAATCATTGTTATACTCTTGTATGCATCCAAGGTTTTGTCTTGTTTATCTCTCCCCAAAATAAAAAGATTATTCAGAATATTGTTTAGTGTATATTCTGGTAAAGATAAAAAAAAAAGATTGTTTTCTTTCTCAATTTTATTGTTTGCTGTACAACTTTTAAAGTAAGCAATATAGGCATATGATTCCTAAACCAGACAATACAAAGAGGCATAAAAAAGTGTCACACTCAATCCATGTTACACTTGCTTGATATCACATAATGCTTTACTTGTACTGTGAATTTCAAGGCCATTCTGCTGCTCTTCCTTCTCCATCTTCCTTCTTATTCCTTTTATTTGCTTAACTGTTCTTGATTCAATCAATCAGTATCAAGAGGATGAAATGAGACACAGTAACAGCTACATCATCCTCACAGCCATACTTTTTTAGTGTTTTTCTTCCAATACTCTGTTTTACTTCATAGCCTTCAGTTACATTGATGCCTATTATCATCCTAGCATCATGCCAAAGCTTGAAAATGAACATAATTAGTGAGCATTTTCTGAGACAGATAATGCACTAAGTAGGCACGGGAATCATACCATCTCACCTTTGAGAATTTATTTTTCCTACACATTGCACATTAAAAACTAACTTTATTAATTATAGAATAAGTATTTTGACTTAAAAGGTGATAAAAATGTCAATAAGATTTACTCAAGCTTCATAAGCAAACTGCAAAAATGGTATTTTGATCAAGATAAAGTGAAGCCTTTGAGGGTTGGTGGTAATTTACATTTAGCCTTTCACCACCCCTACCACATATGGTTACCCTTCTATGTACAGACAAGAGACTAGAGACTGTTAAGCTGAATGCAATAGAAGTATGTTTACATTTTGAACTACTGAACTATTAATAATGCAGAAGATTTAACTGTGAATTCAAGTAAACGGGGCTCTTCAAACAGAAAGGATATTGATGGAAAAAACAAACTCACTTAAATTGAAACAAATCTGGCTCCTTTGTTCTTTTCTCTACAACCTTCATCCTTTTGGTAAAATCAAAACTTCAGTTTCAGTAATTTAATATTTAGTTTAATTTCTTCCATTATTCCTCATTTAGAACAAATTATAGAATGTATCCTTTCATTTTTGTAGAGAATGGCAAAAGAAAAGATGTTCTCCAGTAACTGGGGACTTATAAAATTGTAACTAGTCATCAATAACTGGTTATTAAAACGTGTAGGTCTAATCATTATAATCTCATTTATATAGTAGTAATCTCAATTTATAGTAAATCAAGCCTTAACAACTATAAGACTTGAAGTAATCACACTGACACATTATCAATATTTAAAAAAATGCTCCCAGAATTATAAAACCAAATTTGGATTATAAGACAAAGTGATGGTCCTTAGTTGCTAAACAATTGTTTCATGTATTGAATGTTGAAAAACATTATATTCATAGAAATAGCAAAGAAACTATAGCAAAAGGCAAGAATTCTGAAGGGAATTTTAGCGTATCAGCTCCCAACTAAATTCTAAAAGCACCCCCTGGCAATGGTTCCTATGCAGAGCCTTCGGGTTCCCACAGCGAAGTCTTTATTTATGAATATTCACATCAGAAAGGAATTGTTGCTTTCTTTCTTCATTCTGTAAGTCTTGATCATGAACAAAATGTTGCTTCTCTACGTATAATTCAAATAAAAATTATTTGACTGTGGAAAGTTTATGACATTTCTAATAATTCTTAAGCTGCCTAAACATTTTATCTTTACAAAGGATGCTTTCTTGTTCCTACTTTCTTTGTGTTGTTCTACTTTCAGCTACTCTCACATTGGTATTATAGTACTTACCTAGTCCACTCATTCGGTAGGGAAACTCAGAATTGTTTCTTTATCTGCTCACCCTCACACCTCACCACACAGGTGCAAGTGGCAAGTGGAAAGATTTTTAAAATTTTGAACTCTGGTGATGTATCTACTACATGAAGTTTTACAAACCACCAGAGCAAAAGCTCCTATGCTTGACGAAGTTTTAAAAATCTTAACTAGGTTGGCCGGGCGTGGTGGCGCACGCCTTTAATCCCAGCACTCGGGAGGCAGAGCCAGGCGGATCTCTGTGAGTTCGAGGCCAGCCTGGGCTACCAAGTGAGCTCCAGGAAAGGCGCAAAGCTACACAGAGAAACCCTGTCTCGAAAAAACCAAAAAAAAAAAAAAAAAAAAAAAAATCTTAACTAGGCTTTTGGAATTCTAATAAAACTACTGTAATTTCCAAATTAATGGGGTTAAAAACAATGAAACTTTAGTGTCTTTAGTTGGCAAAGAACATGATATATATTTCAGTATCTCAAAGTAGAAAAATGGTCTATTCTTACAAATTCACTATAACTTTATAATATGAAATGTTTAGTGGATTTTCCCCAGTGATTCTGGAGCACACAAAATCTGACCAAGTGTGGAAGCACATACTAGTTATCTCATGCCCCGGAAGTATGAAGCAGAAGAACAACTGAATCAAGGCAAATCTGTCTTAACATCTCCCCTAGAAAAACAATCTGACCAAAGAAAGTGTTACATTATCTTATTTAAATACAACAGGATCTTGCTGTGTTGCCTAGACTGGTCTAGAACTTCTGATCATAAATGATCTTTCTGTCTCAGTTTACTAAGCAACTGGGACTACATTCATGGGTCACGATGTCTGGTATTATTATTTTATTTTATTTTTTGAGATACTATCTTGCATGTATTAGGATGGCATCAGACTAGCTATGTAGTCAAGAATGACTTTGAACTTGCAATCCCCCTGTCTCTACATCCTAAGTGCTGGACTTGTAGATTTATAGTGCCACAACTGCTTTAGGCATGCTGGAGATTCATCCTAGAGCTTCATGCAATCTACCAAATGAGTTATATCCTCAGCTTCTCATGGTATGACATTTTAAATTACAACCCTTCAGGACGGCACTTGCTCTAACACATCCATCTACCAATGTCTTTCTCCTGCTTACATCAAATGCTCAAGATGTGACAACCACTTTATGACGACTATGATTCCCATAAAACATGTAGATTTTTCCTAGAAGAATCATCATTCACAAAAGTAGTTAAGTTAATGAATTAGAAAGTATTCTTGAAAATAACAAAATTGAGTAATTTCTGATTATTTGAAGTTCTGGCAAACTATGGTTTTTATGTATACCATATTTCCTAACTGTGCCTATTCTCTTCTGCTAGATTAATCATTTCATCAAGTCACAAGCATTCCCACTGATGCATGAACTGACTATGCAGAAGCGAGTCTGTTGTCAATCCACTGTAGCATTATTACAGTAAGCACTTGGTGAAATCCATTTGGGGACTATACCAAAATACCACAAACAGAGTTGTTAATGACAACAGAAACTTAAATCTTATCATTCTAGAGGCTGGGAAATCTAAGGTAACAGCATCACAAGCAATGTCTGTGAACTGCCCTCACCCCATTTCATAAAACGGGGCCTTCCAGCTGCACTGTCACACAGTAATGACAGCAAGTTCCCTGGGATCTTTTTTAACAATATGCTAAAACCCATTTGTGAGCACAGAACCCTCAAGATCTGTCATCCTCCAGTGTCTTCTCTTTCTAAGTCTATCTCAGTCTCCTCTTCCTAAGGTTATCTCGCTTGGGGTACTCTAAGTTTCAACATATAAATATAGGAAATGAAAAAACATTCACATTGATTCCAAATTCCCTCACAATATGATGAATTCATCCCTAAAATTTCCAAAAGTAAGAGAAAATATAGTCAACAAACATACAAGTAAAATATAGAAATAAGAAAGAAATGTTATATTTTTATTCTACTAGTTTACAAGAGGCTCTTACCTAGAATAAAAGGGAAATAGCTCAATAGATCTATTGGTATCAAACATAACTTATGGCTTACTTCTTAATTTTTTATTTAAATATTTGCAACTTAACAAAATTAGTTCCTTTAAATTCGTCAAAGAGCTTTATAATATTCTTCTTAAATATTATAACTAATATAACAATGTATTTTATTATATAAATATAATAATACTTTTGGAAATGAATTTCTAAAAAGAAATTAAAGTATGTATCAAAAAGAAATAACAACTTTTTAAAGAAAAACAGTAGGGAAAATATTGCTATATTCTTAGTTATTGAATAATTTTATATAATAATTTTATAATTTTAACTTACTTATATAACACTAAAATACAAACAGAAAGAAGGATTTTCAAAAAAATGAATAACATCAGTAACCTGTGGGATGATTACAAGTGGTTAATACACTCATATTAGTCTAATATTTTTAGATTACTCAAAGTGAAAAAATGAGTGATAAATACTTAAGGATTTGAAAAACAAGTGATGGACAAAGATTCTCTAATTTTTCATGAAACCTCCTAACTCATAAATATAGAACCATTTCAAAGCTTAAAGTCATTAAATATTAAGTTATAAACATAGTAAAAAATCTTTAAGAATTCTGGCAATAGAGGGAAGCTGGAAGGCTCTGTGGTCATGAGTCAACTTTCTGTTCAATTTTGCTGCAAAAGTAAAAATTTATGGAAAACTTGATATAGTGGAAACTCTATGTGAGACCTGATAAGCATATTAGTGAGGTTCCTTGATATATGACCAATACAAAAATGCATTTCTATGAATTAGCAACAAATATACAAAATTTAAAATAAAAATAACACTTAAAATATACCTTCAAATACAAAATACTTAGGGTCAAAGGTAGAAAAAAATATGAAATGTTAATATGCTGAAAACTTTAAAACATTTAAAAAATAATTAAGAATGACCTAAATAAAGGAAGACAAAGTGTTCACTGGTTAGGAAAGTCATATTGAAAAGATGTAATTTTCCTCAAGTTACCACAGAAATACAGGTCAGTGGCCAGGCAGGATTCTCATTTGTGCAGCAGTGGTACAACTGTTTTAGGAGTGAGTAACTACTTCTGATTGTATCCAAAGCTCTATCCAAATGGGGGGAATAAATGCCTGTCTATAAACTAGGTCAACTGCTTATGAGTGATTTTATGCATTAACAGACCCTTGGGGAAAATTTATTGTTGGTGTTGTATAAAATGACCATGTGAGTCTCTTTTTACCCAAAGACAAGTGCTGCTTCCAGGCTTGATCTGAGAAGTTTCTCTTTGCAGAAGTTGACAGTTATTTCAGAGATTCATAACTGGTCAAGATTCTGAGAGCAAGTGACTACAGAGTCCTAAGTTAAACATCTCTAATACTAACTCCAAGACCCAAGGAGTATCATGGATGGGAGATCAGGAAGATTATAAGCACCAGTGATCGAAGATGGGAAGAGAAAGTCTGTCTTCTGGATGTCATATAACTAACACAGAGAAGCAGTGTCTACATGTACAAAGAACAGAAGGCATGAAAGAAGAAGGGAGATTAGTAAAAAGAAAGTGGTTGTCAGTGGGAGTAGAAAGGGAATGAAAGAGGGTGATAGAGGGTTAGAATGATCACAATGCAATGTGAAACTCACGAAAATTAAACGAATTTTAGAAAGTAGTCCAATGTCAGACCTCGTAGAAATAAAATAGTTTATAAAAATCATCTGAAATATAAAAATCTAAGAACATCAAAACAGCTTCAAAAATGAGCAATGATTGAGGACTACCTATTTAAGGTTTCCTATAAAGCTACACAAAGACCTTAGTATTTCCTTCATGACTGAAAGAAAATGAATGGAAGAGACTATCATTGACCAATAGATTTATGAATGACAAATGGGGTATTGTCAACTTGATAGATAAATAAGTCTTGTATATAGGTATACAATTTATTTACATATGTAAATTCATAGGCCTTCATTTAAAAATTAACTTGAGGTATATTCCAGACTAAATTTAATATAAAATAAGAATAAGAACTTCTGCTATTTCAGACTATTTACATATGTGACATCAAAAGAATAGTTAACAAAATAAGTTATATTTTGAGCTACAAAATAAAAATCTGCTTTTTGAAAAATATTAAGAAGATGAAAATATAAGCCAGATACTGAAATTATATAATGGCGAAGTATATCTGGTGGCAAATTTATATTCTGAATTTAGAAAGAAAAACTCAAAATGTCAATATTAAATACCAAATAACACAATTAAAATAAGCAAAATCACTTAGACTTTTCCTCAAGCACGGACAGTGACAGCATTTTAATAATATTTCAACACTTATCTGTGAGTATAAGGACAAAGGTTTAGGTTGTCATTAGGGATAATGTTTGCTTAGCCAAGTACTGTTAGTAGGTTCTCTTCTGCTATCCTTGACTTCACTAATATTGAGTAGTTGAGAAGGTTGAATATATGTATGTATGTATATGTCCATATACATAGATGCATGCATTAACAATGAAAATGAGTATATGAACATGAAAGAGCAAAAAAGAGGTATATTGGAGGTTTGGAAGGAGGAAAGGGAAGGGAAAAGCATTAATAATTATATTATAATCTCAAAAATTAAAAAAGTAGAAAAATCTCAAAACCATTATCATTGAACATATGGACATTAAAATCACAATGCAACATCATGTCAACTACCAAGATAGTCTACATTGAATGCAGTAACCATGTAGAGAGTTAATGCTATGGACCAAATTAACTCATGTTCATTGCTGGTAGTAATGCAAACTAATTAACACAACGTTAGAAAACATTTTCGGTCATTCCTTGGATATATACCTTCCATGTAGTCCAACTATCATATCCTTAAATATTTGCCTGATAGAAATGAAATGGCATATCTGACAAAAATTTCTATTCAAATATTCATTATTCAAAGATTGAAGTAACGCAAATATGTCACCTCAGAAAACTAGATAAATTATGGCATGCATGCATGTACTACTCAGAAGTCACAATGAGTGAAATATTTTTATTTAATCAGTGTGGAAGGAGAGAAAGCTAGGGAGAGAGGAAGAAGGAAGGGAGAAGGGAGAGAGGGGCAGAGGGAGGAGCAGGAGGGAGAAAGAGAAAAGAGGGAGTGAGGAATAGAAGAGGGAAGGGACTGAAGAAATAGAGAAATACAAGGTACCATTACATCACGCACCATAGCTAGGGTGTAGTTCAGTGGTGGAGCGCTTACATAGCACACATCACTTCAAGGGTTTGATGTTCAGCTCCAACATCCACTCCCACATTACAACAACATAAAACAAAGGCTAGAAAATGGTGTCTCTGTCTGATAAAAGCAGACCATTGGCGGCTCAAAGACCCAAAGGTAGGCTGGGAGATGGGATGAAAGGGACGATAAGGAGGATCACCATCATCTTCACAGCAGTGATGGTTTCTCTGGTACATTTTTTAAACTATGCAAAATGTACATTTTAAAATGTGTCATTTGTAATATGGAAATTAGTTTTTTAAGCTAAAAGGATTTCTCAATTTACAATGTGAAAATTAGTTATTCGTTCTTCATTATAGAATAATTTTGACATGAGTTTTGAAAAAAAATCAAAGAACTAAAAGCCTTTCCACATGAAAAAAATCTGAAAATGCTGAAAAAGAATGTAACTTCTTTTTACCATGATTACATAATAGCTTATAAATGGCTCATGTTGGATGGTATTAACTGTTATTCAGCAAGATTAAATACTCATATGTATGTCCTTAAACATTTCTCCTTTCAAAGGGAAGGAAAAAGTCAAAGCTTACCAATGACTTAAAAATTTTAAATTTTAATTGTCCACTAAGCATAAAAGTTGGGAAGTTTATTTATTTCCTGAATAACTTTAACAGTAACTCCATAATTTATCTCAGTAAAAATAAAGAAAATATACAAAATTTGAGTTTGATATTTAAAATCAAACATTGAGTATTGAAATTTTTATTTTCTTGAAGAAATATTTATTTTTCTCAGAATAACCTCCAAGATGAAGTACCACATTGAAATGACTTTATTTCTAGTTAATTTTGTAAATTTAGCTAAAATAGGAAAGTAGCATCATGTCTATGGCTTAAACACACTGAGCTTAGATGAGAGTTCACAAGTATCCTCATACAAAGGTTTGATATGTACCTAAAAATGTGATTCATCTGGACATAGTAGCACATACATGTACTCACTGACACTGGGAGTTTTAAGGCTAGTCTGGGCTACATAATATGCTCTTATACTTAAAAACAAACAAACCATTAATGTTTTGTAGTTAGAACAATACACCAGCAATTGTAAATACCGAATTGTGGAAATAAAACAGTGCACAATACATAATTTTCCTATTTTTATTCATCCATGGATCTAGGTTCAAACTAGGACAATAGTAACCCTGAAAATAAATTCAGGTCATAGCTGTGAGGCAGACTGACTTCTTCTTAGGACTAATGTAGTTTGCAGACTTCTGTAATAAATTCAGGCCATAGCTGTGAGGCAGAAAGACTTCTCCATAGGACTATTGTAATTCTCTGACTTCTGCAGAGGTATCTCCATGCACAACCACAGTATAACCCCATGGGAATAGACAAAGTTTCTGACTGTGCTCAATTCTCCCCGCCTTCTTGTGCATTGCTGTGATTGAGAGGTGATGGCAGCCCTCACTACTATAACCCTTCCAGTTAAGTGCACTGAGAGAGAACTCACTTATCACTTGGTATGAGTATATTTTCACATGAACTAGCTTCAACACATCTAGAAATATTAGATAATCATCTTCAGGAAAAACTAATTTTATTTTACATTCAGTAGGTATATTATTGCAAGAAACAAGACATAGGGACTTTCCAGCCTCAAAAATATTGTGTCTACTTAAAAATATTTAGATAGTCATCTAAGACTCTGAACTGACTACTAGCCAACACATCACTGAGTGAAAAATGCATGTGCATGCCATTATTACACTTCTTACCGCAATTAAGATTTCACAGTACTGGACCTAAATAGTTGACATCCTTATTATCACTTCTCTTTCTTCAAAGAACTATAGGCAGTATAATTGAATGATTAAACAGGAACTGGCAGAAACAGGCATCTGAGTAACACACATTCCCACCAAAATAGAAACACACTCATCACCCAACAAGTTGCCTTTTACCCTATACTTTGTGTTCTGTAGCACATTCCTCTTGGCAAACATGTATTTGTAGAGATCATATTTCAAAACTTCATATAAATGCACTAATATTCTTGAATGTTCAATTTCTTTCCTTTAGCCTCATGTTTCTGATATCCATCTATAAGATGTTGCTTTCATTGGGAGTATTTTCATTTTTTCTGATTATTTTAGTATGTAAATTGTAAATTGTCCATTCTCAATAACAGCAGTTGTGAATTTCAGTTTGGAACCATAATGAGCAAAGATGTTCTTAAAATTCACATGCAAGTCTCTTGGTAGACACACATGCCAACCTAAGAATTGCTGTTCCTTAGGGCAGCTTCATAGGAAATGACAGTGTTTTATGAATCATCATAATTTCATTATGTTATGCCTGCATCTGCAACCGATTGTGATGTTATTCTAGATTTCTGTCTTTCTAATTTGTGTATAGTTCCTTGTATACTTTTAATTTTTATTTTGACAATTTATTGTATTAACTTATACATGAACTTGTTTTCTTATGAAGCATGTATTCAAATATCTTATCTTTTTGTTTCCTCTTTCTTTGATGATAAAGCCTTTACCAAATATGTATTTTATAAGTTTCTTGGTTCTAGTTGTGGCTTATTCTTTTTCCAAGCATGCATTCTATCGCTGAACTAGATCCAAGAGGCTATTTACTATTCCTACAGGATACAAGTTCTTGCTTTGTTTTTTAAACTGGTCTCCGAATTCCATTCTTCCTTGCTTGGCTCCCCACATCACTAAAGCCACAGCATACTCAATGAACAGCTCTCAATGTGTTCCCTGCTTAAATGTGATCTTTGTTTTAATTCTGAGCAAATCCAGTTCTGTTTATATGTATAGTGTTTGGTTCTCATATCAACAAAATGGCTTTTGATGTCTTTACATGAGTGCTAAACCCCAAGACAATATTTTAATATGCGGCTGTCACATTCACTATTCTTTATTCCTCTATATACATCAAAATTTACATTCTTTATAAATTCTCTTACCTTGTTAATTTTTCTTTAAAATTTCTAGGGTGCAGACCTGCTCTTCAAAATTCTAATAGCTTTTAAACTGAAAATATCTTTCTTTTATCTTCAATCTGAAGAATATTCTTACTAGAGTAGGATCTGGTGGAGAGGTTTCTTTTAAACATTTCAATGAGTCCACTGTCTTCCAGCCTCCTCTGCTTAGATCACTGCTCCCTATAAGTAATGCTTTTCTTTCTAGTCATATTCATTATTTTCTCTTTGTAGGTGATTTTCACAAATCTATGATTTCACTCTTAGTTTTTGTATTTACCTTCCTTAAATTTTACATGTAAAATAACTTCATAAAATTTGAGATTTGAGGGCAATATTTGTCCATACACTTTTCTTCCCCATGTTTTTTTTTTCTCTGCTATCTCTAGCAAATTATTCCACTAACCACTGAGATTGTGACTTGATTTTAACCTTTTGATTCTCTGTGGTTTTCAAGCTACATAATTCCTATCGACCTATTCTAATTTTCATCAAGCATTATTTCCTCCATTTCTAACCTGCTATTAAAAACCCCCATTGACATTTTTATGTTAAATTTTATACTTTCCAAAATTTTAATTTCAAAAATAGGATGACAGTTTGTCTTCTGTGATTGCCACCTACTCTAATTAGGACTGTACTTCTCTGAAAGCCTTACGTGCTGGAAAGTTCTACATCATCATTAGAATTCTATCAGCTAAGCCATCTGTTTGATCTCAGAGTGAAATTCTATAATTTTTTATTCTAAATATCTCTGATAGATTCCTAAGTCTTCATAAGTCTAATGAATTTTGATTGTAGAATACACATCATGGAGGATAAAATGAAGAAATGCTGAATTATCATCCTCCAAGAAGGTTAATTCACATTGTAAGAGTTAATTTGGCAAACCGAACACCGTTACATTGATCAGTATGTAGAACTTCTGCAAACCTCTTCCATTCATCTGCTGTTGACGCCACTAGCTCTGCGTAGACTGGAGATCAGAGAATGGGAATCTTCACAGAGCTCCGTTCAGAACTCTTCCCATCCTACACTGTTAGTCCCTAGATGACAAACCCCAGAACTGTAACTATCATCTCTAATTTCTGACAGTTTTTGGTTACTCTTCACTCTGCAATGCTCACTTTCATTTACAGTGGCATCATCTAGTAGATTAACCAGCACTACCTTCTTACCAGTATCAGGAGCACTCCATCATTTACTTATATTGTGTCTTAAGTAAACATCCCACTAAGTTTGTATGAATAGAAATTTGGAGCTTGAAAAAATTTTAATGTACTTTATTATTACTGTGTGTGATGTGTGTGTGAGAGAGTGTGTACAAGTGCAGGCATGTCATAACACGTGTGGATGTCAAAGGATAGCTTGTGGGAATCAGTTCTCTCCTTCCACAGTGGCAGGTTCCGGAGCTCCAACTCAGGCCATCATCTAATGGCAAATTTTTTTACCTAAGAGTCATCTTGATGACAACCAGGTATTTATTTTCTTCATAACATCAGAGCAAAGAAGAAATTTTATTATAAATTATCCCTTTAAGTTATTCATTTATTTAGATTTTGTAATCAAATGTGCTATATTATATACAGTTAAGAATATGAGCACTTAATACTTAATGTATTGCCTAGAAAATTAATTGCATGGTTATGGGAAACTTTATATGCAAGAGGCTCCAAGATGAATTTAAGCCATTAGCCTGATGCCCACAGTAATTTTTTTTGTCTGTTTGTTTTTGGTTTGTTTGTTTGTTTTTCAAGACAGGGTTTCTCTGTAGCTTTGGAGCCTTTCCTGGACTAGCTCTGTAGACCAGACTGGCCTCGAACTCACAGAGATCCACCTGCCTCTGCCTCCTGAGTGCTGGGATTACAGGCGCGCACCACCAACAACCGGCTAAACCAACTCGTCAGTAAGCATGAAAAGGCATTTTTTTTTCTTTTCCAGAGATGAGGACCGAACCCAGGGCCTTGCGCTTGCTAGGCAAGCACTCTATCACTGAGCTAAACCCCAAACTGCCAAATTTTTATATGTATTCAAATATTGTTTGTTTGTTTGTTTGTTTGATGGGCATATCTCCCATTGGAAAAAGCCTCTTTCTCTAGTTTACACAATTCCATATTTCACTCTCCCACACTGAGTTCAGAAATGCAGTTTACTGTCACAGTAATGCCAAACAAATAAAATGACAACATTCTATTCTTAATTTTCTCAGAACATGAAGTAGACTATCATTTAAACATTGCTTAGATATATTACAATTAACAAGTTCTCTTAAGAATGTGGTAGCACAGGTAGTGAATTATCAAGCCAGACAAAGAATACCTATATTCATTTGGGCCTCCCATAAATTTAAAATGCATCTAACAGTAAATAGTACAATACAATCAAGTAGAGAATGTTCAGCTTAACCCTCGTAATTTCATCAGTAAATATACACAAATACAAAACCATTGAATTGTGTGTTTCGTGCATAGTTAATACGTAACTGGAAGTATTTGATAGTTCAATCCTTTCGTGAACTATATTTCAATACTTATGGAACTCAAAATGATTTATATTCAAGAGCACAACTCCTTACATGTTCTTCCCTGTTCCCAACATTAAACTGGCCCCAAAGTCTTTCTTCAATATATGTCATACAAGTCTTGGCTACATGACTATTTCTCAATTTTTCTTGTTATTTTATTATACACTATATTACAATTAAATATCTTATTATTCATTATATATTTTAATATGTGTCTACTTCTTTTTTTGTTTTGTTTTGTTTTTCGAGACAGGGTTTCTCTGTACAGCTTTGCACCTTTCCTGGATCTCGCTCTGTAGACCAAGATGGCCTTGAACTCACAAAGATTCGCCTGGCTCTGCCTCCTGAGTGCTGGGATTAAAGGTGTGCACTACCACCGCCTGGCTGTGTGTCTACTTCTTTAATTTTCATTTATTCTCTCTTTCACTAGCCTCTTAGACTTCAGCCACCATTTGACACTCTATAGCCCAGTGCCTAGACCACTGTGCAGTGTGCAGTAGTCAACAGATAATCACTGAGTGAATGAATCAATGAATATGTATATTTTTCCTTACATGACTCCATTCCTAATAATTTTTATCTTAATAAGAATGTGTGAATTTTGTGACAGTAATCTATGAAATCCCACAATACAGGGCACTTTAAAAATAATAACAAGCTCATTTACTATAATTTCTGCACATTGTGAAACTACAAATTTATACATCTCTTCTCAATATTCATGAAAGTTTCAAAATTACATATTCCTAGTTATAATTATTGATAACCCATGAATTATTAGGCTCATCCTCTTCTAATAAATGCATAGTCTTTAAAGTGTAATAGTCAAGAGCTAGATGGTAGATAATTGACCTTCAGTTCTAATTTCACAGAAGAGGGTGAATGACCAATGACAAAGTTTAGAAATCACTATGCTTAGTATATAATTTTGCCAGCGATATAATATCTACTGTCTTCTTAATTCACTCAAAATTAGTAGATTATTTACAAAATCTTACTTGATTCTCATTCATCCATTATATCCTAAAATTGGAGTTAGAATAGTTACAAGTATTTTGAGTGAATGTAGCTCAAATATATTTTTAAATACAACAAAATTTCAAAATGACTCTATGGAACTAGGTTTCAGTTTCTTAAACTGTAAGTATATACCTGTCCTTATATGAGGATATCATGCTTCCTTATAAAATTATCCAAAAGAAACGTAAGTATATCTTAAAAAGGCTTCTATCGACATTTATTGCAGTTTTATTAATAATTACCAAAACTTACAAATAATCAAGATATCCCTTAGATGGGAAATGGACAGATAAAAACTTTGTTTCATAAATGTTAGTAGTAAACAAATTGAATCAAAAGAAATATCATAGGTGGAACTTTAGAAAGTTACATTGAGAGAAAATAAAGAATAGGTGCATGCTCACTGTTTGAAATCTGTTACAAATTAAACCTATTGTGAACATTTTATTCATTTTTGAACATTGTCACCATGAGAAAACAATGCAAGTAAACTTAATTAGGTAATGAGTATTTATATCTTAGCAACTATTTATTAAATCTGATTGATCGGTATACATGATAACCAAACATTTCCTGCATAAATATTTAATTATACTTTAATAAGAAACATTATACAGACATCTGAATAGCATATGATCAATATTTTATAGTTAGAGATGGTAATAATGACATAATACCTAAAATATATTGCTAAAATAAACTTTCTTACTTCAGGATTAGAAAGAAAATGAATCAATTTCCACTCATTTGCTTTAAAAAACATGACTACCAAGGGCTTTTTTGTCATATTTGGTTACTGTCTCTTGGAAACCTGCTCTTTTCTGAAGGGAAATGGAGAAAGTGTGGATCTAGGGGAGAGGGAAGATGTGTGTGGGCAGCTGGTAGGCTTGGAGGGAGGGGAACCTGTGCTGAGGATGTATTATATGAAAGAAGACTCCATTTTCAATAAAATATATAAACATCAAGTATAAAATGATCTATTCAGCCTATATATTAAGAAATAAGAAAATAAAAAAGAAACAACTGCCTAATCATCAATTGAATGAAAGTTTATCCAGAGCTATATATAAATATGTATGATCTCAAAGATGCAATATATATGAAAATACTAAGTTAATAATCAGGTCAGAAATAGTAGAGCAGTAACACAATTTTAATGAAATATTCATTCATCAAAATATAAAATTATATTACTTAACTCCTTATATACTCTTTAAAAGATACCAATGCAGTGCAGTTCATGACAAGGACCTACCTTTAATTTGAAAATAAATAGGAATTTCATAGCACGAACTGCCTACTCAAGGAGTTATAAGTCATAAATGCTCCATATGTTGATGTACTGTGGACAGCTTGTGCTGGGCGACAAGAACAGGTTCCACGTAACTCTTTCCAACTCTCTGTCTGATGTCACATTTGTATATTGAAGTTGACTATGGTAGGAATATTTACACCATGGAAATATGAAAATGGTAAAACTCAATGATTTTCTCCCCAAAGTACCAATTGCAGGTGTTCAGCAGAACATCACTGTCTAAACTACTTTCATATATGTTAAAAATAAAAAAAATAAGCCGGGCGGTGGTGGTGCATGCCTTTAATCCCAGCACTTGGGAGCCAGAGCTAGGCGGATCTCTGTGAGTTCAAGGCCAGCCTGGTCTACAAAGTGATTTCCAGGAAAGGCACAAAGCTACACAGAGAAACCCTGTTTCGAAAAACAAAACAAAAAACAAAAACAAAATTAAAAAATAAAAAATAATAATTAAACACAGTGTCTCAAAAGGTCATACGGTACTTTCTAGAATTTAGAGATGGAGCAATAATGTCTGCTGTGCTTTTTGTTAAAACAGATAGTGTAGTTATAGTATTAGAGCATAATTCAACTTCTAACTCTTAGTAGGAGTGTACTCTTGATCAAGTTATCTAATTGTTCCTCTTTTTCTTATGTGGAAAATTATAATTATTCTTTTATCTAAATAGTTATTTTATTTTACTTAGCTAGAAAACAACAAAGACAAAGCCACAAAGTGATAAATAAAATCCTGTACATGGGATGATGCTAGCTTAGTAGTGATGACCGAAGAAAATTAAGTATAAATTGACACATCTACACAATAGCATTTACTTTGCTTTGATTATACTATTACCTAAATAAATTGTAATTATGTTATTACCTAAATCTTTGAGATCATAGAGTTATGTCAAATATTTAAATTAGGTAATACACAAATTTTTCAGAAAAAAAATCCTTATACTCCCAATATTTTAATAACCATTATTAAATCTTATATCACAAGATCAGGCAGATTATATATTCAATCCTATAGCCTAAATATGAATGGTTACTTCAAACAGAAGGTTCAAAGCTACAATTTCGAATTTGTTGTTATGTCATCCAATAATACTACTGGTATTTGTATATTGGTCTTTTACTCTTAAATAATTTTGAGCTATTCAATAGATAGCACATTTTGTCGATAGAGATCTTCTGTGGGTATATATTCAATTATTTTACCACTTTTGAAGAAGTATTTTTAAATTTTTACCAATTTGTCTTTTGGAGATATGACCACACTGTGCAGCCAGGATGGTTGGAGATGGGTGCTGTGATGTGTAGGATGTCCCTTGACCTTTGTGGTACAGCTGTTTTATTTGTTCTATTGCTCTAGTTAGGGAAATGAAGACAGCATTTCATTCTTTCTGACATTAAAAGAAATGTCCAGAGGAGTGAATGGGGAGCAGGGAGCAGGGGGGGGGGAGGGAAGGAATGGGAGAAGAGGAGGAAGGGGAAACTGGTTGGGATGTAAAATACATGTAAAAATTTAATTAACAAAAAGAAAAAAAGAAGAGTCCATACACCAAAGTGGAAATAAGGAAATGTCTCTGATATAGTAAGCTTGCAAAAATATTCTTCGTAAAATAAAGAAATTTACCTCTGACCAGAATCTCTCAATAGTTTCTATGATGCCATGCTACTTAAACCCATCATTCTGTCAAGGTCCACTGAAATGGCAGTATTTCTTATTTGTTTTGGAATACATTGTGTGGGAATTTATATATCTTTATTTTGAAATGATAAAACATTTAGCTGCTAAAATGAAATGGATGGTAAAATGCTGGACATATCTGATAGAATGATATTTACCATTCATTGATAGGCATCAATAAATTTGTTTTTATAGAGTTTTATCCAGTTTTGCTATCAACTTTATTCCAGAACCATATAATAATGAAAAAGTTTTTTCTATGTTTTTCTTTCCAGAAAGTAAGAGGTAATACAGTTATCGTTTCTTGGAACAATATTTGAAGGTATATTAAAACTACATCATGAAAGTATAGCATCACATATTATATAACTGTGAAGATTAATTCCATGTAATTAATGTTTCTGTGTAGATGTGTCAATTCATACTTAATTTCCTTCAATCAACCCTTGTAAAGGATTTTATTTATAAACCATGGCTTTGTCTTTACTGTTTCCTAGCCAAGCAAATAGGGCCATGGTTTATTGCTCAGTTTAATAGTTGCTATGGCCTCAGAAAGGTTCAGAAGCAGCCATTTATGGTGATATTTTATTTGTACTGAAATGTGATTTTATTTGTATGTTAATAAATAAAGTTGCCTTGGGGTCAGAGCTAATAGCAAGCCATAGCAAAAGCCAGGCAGTGGTGGTGGTGCACACCTTTAATCCAGATCACATGACAGGCAGATCTCTGTGTGTTCAAGGATACAGCCAGCATGGAGACACATGCCTTTAATTTCAATACCAACCATAGAAGACCTGGAGGTCTGTATAGACAGGCAGTGATGAGGACGTCACGTGGTTGGGTTTACAACCAATGAGAAGGCAGAACAGAAAGTCAATAAAAAGACGGATACACAGGGAGTAGGTATCTTTCTGAGGGGAAGGACAACAGTGGCAGCGAAGGGTAAGAAAGGTTTTTTTTTAGTATCAGCTCTTAACTACTGCTCTGACCTCTTGGGCTTTTAACTCTGAATTTGGCTCTGTGTTTCTTATTTAATAAGACTGTTCATCTACAACCATTTCTACTCATCTTTTTCTGCCAGAATAGTGACAAGGAACACGATTCAAGCTTCAGCTACATTTCCTGGTAAATCTGACTTAAGCTCTTTTCCTCCTTCTCTTGCCCACTTTTGCTATTATGTTTACAACAGTCTCATATGTGAAACTAGAAAACTTGTTTTCTCATTTTAACTTTGCCATATTTTTCAACTTGGAGTAAAATATATTAAACTTTCCCATAATTTCAAAGAATATTGCATGTAACTTACAATGAGCTAAAGAATATTTCCTAAGAGTATTACATAGTTTCTTACTAATATTCAAGAAGAATTCTGTAACCAGGAATAAGAATATAAGGTTCCTAGAATGACAAAATCTTAGATCACATGCCATACCTAATAAGTTAGAATTTACATTTAATAAAAGCAACAAAGGCTTCCTATGGCGATTAATCTTTGAGAAACACCAAAACACCACTACAAATCACCAGATTCAGGTGGTTAATAAATAGGCATGGATTCAGTAGGGATTCATGTTCAAATATGTGGGAATTACAGAACTAAGCAATTTTCTTAACTGTGTTGCTTTCCAGGTCTACCTAATAGGGGAATAGAAATCTTCCAGAATTGCTTTTACACAAGACACATATTAAAATCAGAGTGCTGAGGTAGCAAAGATGAAAATGTGCGTTTTTAGAATTAGGGCTTTGAAGAGGTCTTTTTAGCAGAGCTGAAGAGACATATCATGCCCAGTGAGAAATGAAATACAAAAGAATCCTTCTTAGAATCACCACAGAGCTAAGGTTCCTAGGTTCTGAAAGAACTGTGTGCCCCAGCTGTTCATTTAACAAAAAGCTACTCTATGTTTCAATGAGCTGGTGTGCTTTGTTTTCCATTGCAGACATGCTCACATTCCCTAAGATTTAACAAACAGCTGTAAAGATCCCAAGATGAAATCCATCAACATAATACACAGTTTTAAAGTAAAACACACTAATAAATGGTTCATACAAGACATTGATCATTATGTAATACCTAATCTAATTCTTATTTAATTGTAGGTTCAAATAACCCAATCTTCAAGCAACTATAATAATACTAAATACACATTTATCAATTAGTAAATCAATTAATTAATTCACAACAACAGCAAAAACAAAAAACTAAGATGGAGTGCCTGCTGTAATACACTAGAAAATGAGAGCAAATTCAGATACCACCCCCACCATTGAGTTTAAACAAAGAAAAGAAAATAAATGCACTGGGGGAACTATTTAAAAAGAATTGTTTTTAAATATCAACAAAGGACAGTGTGGAGCTGTGATGCCAGAAGACAAACAAATGGGAAATATGATCCTATAATCACGCTGGCATTCTGCCCACAGCACCTCCCAGGCACAGAACAAGGGGTCTCAGAGAATGGAAGAAACAGAGCTCTTTGCTCGGGGACGTTGGGGATTAAAAATTGGTAGGGCAATGTAGAGAGCTGATAGAAGTATATAGAGAAATAATGCAATAATAACCAGTTCACATAGAGGGGGAAACCCAAGGAGCTGAGGAGAACAAGGAAGGGGATCTGCAAGCTGAACGTTCCTGGTGCTGACTTTGCAAATACCACGAATAAGTACAGCTTTCAGCTGTGA
This sequence comes from Peromyscus maniculatus bairdii, assembly GCF_049852395.1. NCBI lineage: Eukaryota > Metazoa > Chordata > Mammalia > Rodentia > Cricetidae > Peromyscus > Peromyscus maniculatus. The sequence goes on along the minus strand of NC_134857.1, from coordinate 15,498,441 downwards.
ACTGCAAGTGTTGTACTGTAACAGCAGAACTAGCATCTTGTTCCACTAAGCTTTGAACCTGTCTATCCAAGATGATCATAAATTCAACAGTTCCTGAAACAAGTCTCTGACTCTCAGCAATGCAGCATTAACTCACACACCCATCCGAGTTCTAACACATGCGAGGATGCAGACAAATGAGACCACAGAAAGACACCTGGGCTGGAAAGGACAATGGCAAAGTGCAGAGACTGAAAAGCATGCCTGTCAACATGGGGGTTACATAGCTTTGATAGTCAGATTTGGTCAACTGAATACTTAGAATGGATGGATGCTTTTTAAAATATTCTTTAAGTAGGTTATTTTAAGTGAACTGTCACATACTCATATGGTAGACATGGATTTGCTTCGTAGTAAAGTCTACTTTCAAACTTAGATCCTCCTAGCACAGCCTGCTAAATTCTAGGAATATGTGTTCTTGCCACTGTGCCCAGTTAGAGCAGTAAATACATTTGGTTCTACACTGGACTTACAATATATCATATATTTAAGGAGTTGTGTTTGGATTGATGAGCTCTCATTTGAACTGATTTTGTTAGCTAATTTTGTAATGTTGTAACCTTTCCATTCTAGTAAATTTCATAGTAGCTATGAAGGCTATAAAATGATGACAAATTTGGATGGAGGAAATTCATCATTAGATACTAGAAAAAAATCTAATACCATTTATAATTGACAAGGTGCAGCATGTATTAAATGACTAATTTTTTGTGTGAGTCTGAGGTGATACACTTGGAAAATCTTCACTATAGATTTCATTCAGTGTACTTTAAGAAAAATCCTGTCTTAAAACCAATCCAAATATATCTCAGAAAATAATCTTTCTTATAGTAATGGTGATAGTGAATGCAGAAGAGAGCTTTTTGATTTTATACATATTCAGAAAGTAATAATAATTGACCTTAGCCACATGATCTTATGTTCTAAGTAGGGATATAACACTCTGCAAGAGTAGACCAGCCTCTTATGTGTACATATTGTGTGTGCACATACTCATCTACATATGATGTATTTCCACAGAATTGTTACCAGGCCCATATTACATGTGACACCCTTTTCTGAAGAGTTAAAGCATGATGTTTAGTGTGGTTTAATTGCTATGAGTCACACATCGTCTTGTTATAGCTCCCTCCACATTGTTTTCCGTGCCTTTAAACTGTTAGGAAATCATTTACTATAAATTGTTGCTAGAGTTTTCCTGCCTTGCCCACAGTCAGGACAAATCTCTGTCACCCGCCAGTCCCACAGCCGCTCAGACCCAACCAAGCAAACACAGAGACTTATATTGCTTACAAACTGTATGGCCGTGGCAGGCCTCCTGTTAACTGTTCCTATATCTTAAAGTAACGCATTTCTACAAATCTATACTTTGCCACGCGGCTCGTGGCTTACCAGCATCTTCACATGCTGATTGTCCTGGCAGTGGCTGGCAGCGTCTCCTTCTGCCTTCCTGTTCTTTTATTTCTCCTCTCTGTTAGTCCCGCCTATACTTCCTGCCTAGCCACGACCAATCAGGTTTTATTTATTGACCAATCAGAGCAACTTGACATACAGACCATCCCCCAATAGAGCCAAGTGCAGACCATCTCAGACACCTGCACTCAGGCCCATGGTCCTAATCATCCTCTATGCAAACCTGCTGGGTAACGCCACAAGGAACCCAAGAAGGGCTCCCACAGGACATACATTAACATCCCACAGCAATAAATGAATGTTTTGCATATGCAAGAGCTTTATCTCTTCCTTCATGACAAGGACTGTGTGTTATGGTAAATAATGTGTGAAAAAGAATTGTTTGATAAACTTGAGATCTAACTATAAATAGAGTTGTGCTTCTACTAACAGAATTTCCAAATACGATGAACAATTCATAGGACCTGGGGTGGGATTTTTGAGGATACATTATTAATTAATTTGCCAAAAGGTCATGTCAATAAGTAGAAAGTATAGTACCAAATAAAAAAGAATATAAATTTGGGTATGTTGATGAACACTAGATGCAAATGAATTCAGGAGGAAATAAACTCTGTTGATTTATATGAGATAAACAAAACATCTCCACAGGTGGATAGACACTGCCTATATCATAATTACAATAGCACAAATATATTCTTGTGTGGCAATTATTAATGCTCAGTTACCACACATAAGAATAATATGAAATAGACAGTGATCTTAGTTTCAGTGCCAAGCATCAGATCCAAGGCATCACATATAAGAAAGCAAATTCTCTAATCCTAAACTGCATCCACAAGCACTTGGAGTATGTGTTTATATTTTATGTTTTATCCTATGACACAGAGTTTTTGTTATATTAAAAAGAAAATACTCATAAGTTGTAAAACTTGGTAAGAATTTAGTATTAATAAAACAATACCAAGAATAGTTGTCACAATTCCATCTCTTGGAAGAATATTGGGTACTAGGTACAAGGTAAGAATCTTTCTGTTTTCATTTAATATTTATATTAATGTAGCATATTTTTCTTCAACTTGTAAGTTAAAAATGTATTCAAACCAATCAAGAAACTGATATATAATCATATTTACTTATTTTCAAAGAATACAATTTTAAAGTCAGACTCAGGAACGTAAGGCAAACTGAGGATCAGATAGGGTGTTGAACACATGCAAAGGCCTGAGTCCAACCCAAAGCCAAATTAAAGTGACAATAATAACACTGGCACAGAGTCATTTGACTAAATCTGACTCATCCTGGCATAGTTGTCAAACTTGAAGGCACCATTATACAAGTATGTAATAGTCTCAAAATTCACACAGGTGTCACAACTTTTCAATTCCATAACAAATAAAATAGTCAGCAAAAGTTGTAAATCAGTTAACTCAGATAATACCTGTAATAGCAAAGCTATTTTTCCAATCAGAAGTTCAATAATTGATAAAAATTAGAAAACTGATAGGAAGTACTCCAAGCAACAAGTATAGAACTACTGATTAGTTGCTGTTAACTAACTGTTCAAAAGTAAGCACTAGGCATTTAAAGTTATAAACTATTCTATAATATTACTTTAAATCCATATAACATAAATATGAAATCTAAGATCATATAATCAAAACTTTAGGAAGACAAAGTGTCATAGCTCACATCATGCCAAAATAGTGGCTATAATTTCTGAAGCTTTGGAAAAGTTATTGAAATATTTACAGCATATCCCATCCTATGTGTGTATTTCTGGTGTGTCTCTCTCACATCCTGGAATAACCTTAAGTAATCATGATTCCATATGCTCAGTTTTTCAGAACTTTGGAGCACTAGTGACTATAGCAAGTGATCACAACAGTGGTGTCAAATGAATGTGAACAGAACTGTGTCGTAAGAATAAAGAAACACACCCTCAGTATGCAACCCACCATTTGTTGTATTTTAGTAAAAGAAAAAAAACCACAACAATCATCACATAAAATCGCAAATATTCTAACAGACTTCTAAATTATCAAATATTTCAAAAAGAAGAAAATAAATCTTTTAGATAAAAATTATAGAAAATTAAAGAAGCAAGTTTTAAGCAACATATTAAACAGAACTGAATAGCAAATGGATGAAAAGGAGGATGGGTGTGAAAAAAAATTAATGGTTGAATCAGAGATTACTATGATTCAAATACGGAGCCTCCAAAATCAGCTGTTGGAAAAAAAAATCACTCTGCATTTGGCTCTTAACTGTATTTAGAAATGGGCCTCAGAGCATAATAGCACTTAGTGAGGGCCTGAATGTGGAGGCCCCTGACAGGTTCTGCAGCATCAGAAGTCACCCTTGGCAGGTCTATTATGCCATGTTAATGCAAGGGGCTCCACAGCACATGCCTGTACAGGTCTTGGGCTTTCCAATTTACAGAACTATCAGAGAATGAAGCTCCATTTTCAAAAGTAAACTTTCTAGTCCATAATATTTTAAATAAAGTAAAAGAAAACAGATTAAAACAGACAGTAAATCAGAGAGAGAAAATGTGGTCATATTTTATTTGTGCTGAAATGTGGTGATATTTTATTTGTGCTTTAATAAGTAAAGCTTGCCTGGAGATCAGAGATAGGAACAGCCATTATAAGTAAACAAAGAAGTCAGGCAACTATAGCACACACCCTTAATCCTATCACTTGGCAGCAGGGATCTGTCTGGATCTATGTGAGTTCAAGGCCACACTGGAAACAGAGCCAAGTGTGGTGGCACACTGCTGTGGGATGGTCTGTATGTCAAATCTGTTGTTCTGATTGGTCAATAAATAAAACACTGTTGGCCAGTGGCCAGGCAGGAAGTAGGTGGGACAAGGAGAGAGGAGAATTCTGGGAAGCGGAAGGCTGAGGTGGAGAGACACTGCAGCCGCCGCCATGACCAGCAGCATGTAAAGACGCCAGTAAGCCACCAGCCACGTGGCAAGGTATAGATTTATGGAAATGGATTAATTTAAGCTATAAGAACAGTTAGCAAGAAGCCTGCCATGGCCATACAGTTTGTAAGCAATATAAGTCTCTGTGTTTACTTGGTTGAGTCTGAGCGGCTGTGGGACTGGCGGGTGACAAAGATTTGTCCGGACTGTGGGCAAGGCAGGAAAACTCTAGCTACAAATGGCGCCCAATGTGGGGCAAGAGTTTCCACCTAAAACCTGAGAAAAGATTCTAAAACGGAACTAAAAACAGCTTCCTAATTGTCTCTCTCAAATGAGCGGCAGCTGCTGGTTTGAGTTACTGGCAGGTTCCTGGTGTGTGCGCTCGATCTGCAGTATGGCGGGAATGAGGCCTCTGCAAGTGGCACATTAAGCTGCATGGTGGAATTAGCCTTTGCTAGTACAAAACAAAAAAAGAGGTTTCTGGGCTACATGCTGCTTTGATAAAAGCATAGACCCAGGAGGGCTCCCAGAGCTGGCGGTAAACGTACCACCGCCATGTTGGGAAGCTGAAGTGGGAGGAGCCAGCAGCCACAGCACCATTTCAGGCTTAGAAGTCTGCAGTTTAAAGCAATAGGCTCAAGGTAATATAAAAAATAAGCCACATAAAGATGGCTACCACACAGAGAATCTGGATTATGTTCTCTTTGATATTCGTAACTGAAGAGAAACATTTGATTGCAAAAGCTGTTGAGTTATGCCAAAATGTATATTTTAAAGGTACCTTGACTTCAAAATTTGGATGTAAGGATATGTTGCTTTGGAAAGGAGGCTCTGTTTTTGTTTCTACAGAAAGCCAGAGGCTATGGATTTGTTCCAGATTAAGATACATCAGGTTTGACCAGCCAAGACCACCTGAAAGGTCTCCGATGACACCATGGCCCAGATGATCCAACATCCAGAATCGTTTCAAGGTAACTGGCTCAGACGATACACCCTCACGGACTACTCCATGATCCTAAAATTTTCTTTGTGTCCCCATGAGATACAGCGCCCCCCTCCAGCAGGAAGTAGTAAGAGAAGCTACGCCCAAATTCCCAAATATACCAAGCTGACTTTGGAAATGTGTAAAAGTTAAAACCTTCCTTTTTAAAAAAAAAGAAAGGGGAAGTGCTGTGGGACAGTCTGTATGTCAAATTGCTCTGATTGGTCAATAAATCAAACACTGTTGGCCAGTGGCCAGGCAGGAAGTAGGTGGGACAAGGAGAGAGGAGAATTCTGGGAAGTGGAAGGCTGACGCGGGGAGACACTGCAGCCGCCGCCATGACCAGCAGCACGTGAAGACGCCGGTAAGCCACCAGCCACGTGGCAAGGTATAGATTTATGGAAATGGATTAATTTAAGCTATAAGAACAGTTAGCAAGAAGCCTGCCACGGCCATACAGTTTGTAAGCAATATAAGTCTCTGTGTTTACTTGGTTGGGTCTGAGCGGCTGTGGGACTGGCGGGTGAGAGAGATTTGTCCTGACTGTGGGCAAGGCAGGAAAACTCTAGCTACAGCACACATCTTAAATTCCAACACTAGTTAACCATGGAGTTCTGGAGATCTGTATAGACAGACAGGAAGTGACAGAACTGGGCAGGAAAAGGAAGTGATGTAGCTGGACAGAGAGAACAAATCAGATGGCATAACAGCAAGACATAATGGGTAGACAGGAAGTATCTCACATTTGGAAGCTGCCAAGTTGGCGAGGTAAGGTTAGCTATGGCTTTCCCTAATTCCCTGATCTCTCCAAGGCTTTTATCTCTATATCTGGCTCTTTTTTTTTTTAAAGATCATTTAGAAATTTGTCTACAATTGGCACCCAACATGGGGCAAGAGTGTCCACCTAAAACCTGAGAGAACTTAGTAAGAGATTCTGAAACAGAGCTAAAAATAGTTTCCTAGTTGTGTCTCAGACAAGCCATGAGCTACAGTATGGCAGGTTTGCGGCCTGCGGGCTTGAGCTATAGCATGGTGGATTCCTGCCAAGTTACACAGAGGTTTCTCCAAGCTGTACAGTGCACTGCATGATGGATTTAGCATTTGCTAGTATAGACAAAAAAAAAAAAAAAAAAAAAAAAAAAAAAAAAAAAAAAACCAGGTTTCTTGGCTATACACTGCTTTGATGGATGCATAGACCCACTGCTTCCAAGAGTTGGTGGTATGCATGGCTCCCAGAGCTGGTGGTAAATATACCACCACCATATTGGGAAGGTGAAGTGGCCAGAGTCAGAAGCCAAGGCTTCTGCTTCAATACTAGCCACTGCAGTTTAAAGCAATAGATTCACAAAAAGACAGATTCAAATGGATTAAGACTTTAAATGGTTAACAGCGTGTGTAAAATGTACGTAGGCTTGGAAGAGAAAAGAATATGAATATAGGCAGTTATATAAAGAAATAGTTTTAAAAAATAAAGTCTTTAAAGAGTCAGTAAAAGTAATATAAAAAATAAGCCGTGTAAGGATGGATATTACACAGAGAATCTGGATTATGTTGTCTTTGGGATTTTTAACAGCAGAGAGACATTTGATTGTAAAAGCTGTTGAGTTAAATCAATATGTATATTTTAAAGGTATCTTGATTTCAAAATTTATGTCTAAGAATATGTTGCTTTGTAAAAGAGGTTCTGTTTTTGTTTCCACAGATGATGAGAACCTTTGGATTGCTTCTAAGAGAATATGGTGTAGTGGGTAGCCATTCCAGCTTTGATATGGAAGTTCCAACCCCCATTGAGGCTGCAGTAACTGTCACGCCTACAAGGCGGGGCCAAGAGAGGGCCCTGAAGACCAAAGATCTTGTCTTGGTTCCTGGACCCTGGACACTACCTGCTGGTAGACCGAGCAGAGTTCTCCAAAGAACACCACCGTGGACAGCGCTATGCCTTTCCCAGACCCTGTAACCTACCTATCCCTTCATTTGTAAGTTATGCCACTAAATAAACTTCCTTTTTTTTTTTAAATATTTATTTATTAAGTATACAGTATTCTGCCTGCATGTATGCCTGCAGGCCAGAAGAGGACTCCAGATCTCATTAAAGATGGTTGTAAGCCACCTTGTGGTTGCTGGGAATTGAACTCAGGACCTCTGGAAGAACAATCAGTGCTCTTAACCTCTGAGCCATCTCTCCAGCTCCCATAAACTTCCTTTTTAACTACATGGAGTGGCCTTAATAATTTCACCAATATCAGAATCATTCCAGATGAATGGCATCAGTTAATTTCAGCTGATGCCAGTCATCTGAAATGATTCTATGTGAGGTAGACCACGAATTTAACATCTGTCTTATGTATGTGGAGAGTATCCCATATGTAACTACTGCTTCCTTTATATTTTTAAAGTCCCTTGTTGAAATTGGTTGTAATGTATATTTATTATATGGCTCGGGGGGTGTGTCATCTGCTCGCTTCTCATGGATGATAACAGGATAAGCCATTGTATAAGAGCCATTTGGAGATGTTACAACCTCTACGGTTTTGCCCTTCTGCTTATTAGGTTTCTTGTCATGTTTACTGAGAGTTTCTTCCAGGGCTTACAAACGAGCACCTAGGGTCTGTTCTAGGGAGTGAACCTCCTCTCTTGCAAGGGACTCCATATTTCTCATGGAATCATAGAAGTTTTTATGTTCCTCAGAAACACATGATTACATGGGCCTTATCTTATCAATTAATGATAATCTTTCTTCCTTATATAGTGTCTGGAGAGTTAGTGTTCTATCTATTAAATATTCATATTTATTATCAATAAAATCAAATTTGGGTACAAGCCTGTTTTGTAAACCCTGATTAGCAGATTCCAGTGACAGAATCTTTTTATGTAAATCCTGGTTAGCAGATTCCAGAGAAAGAATCTTTTTCTGTAAGCCTTCATTACTATCTTTTAAAGCCTGTATCAGTCCCAATAATGACTCATCTTTGTTCTTATTATTAAACCAGTGTTTGAACACTGTGTGAATTGTTATGATGAATGCCAAAATGGTACAGGCCAGATATGCCTTAGGAAGGTCGTATATTTCCAGGAAGATGTCATTCATCATACAGGCAAAAGGTTTTTAAATTCTTGTGAGGTAATGTTGTTGGCCATATTACAAGAATTACTCAAAATTTGTTAGTCAATTTTAAGGTGTAAAATTATGAAGTACTATTATTTAAAATAATACACTTGTTTGCCTACCTTCCATTTCTTGGTTGGGGGGGGGCGTGTAGTAGCACTTTTCAGCCAGCAGGAGGTGTTGGTACAGCTCTAAAGCAGGGCCTGCTGGCGACCTTGGCTGAAGGCAGGAGTCGAGATGGCGGGGGTGGGGGGGAGCCAGAGCCAGCACTCAGGGAAGAGGGGGGATGCCTCATTCACAGCGGTTTTTCACTGGTCTGGGGATTAAGCTAGGGAATTGAGACCGGACTAGCTGCTCTCTTTTTCAGGAATGGAACCGTTCCCTGCTTATATAGAACTTTGCAGGCAGGTTTAGGTACCTGCCAGCCGGGGAGGAGGCTGAGGGCGGGAGCCACCTAGGCCTTTGGAATTCGCCCCACGTGAGCACCAGATATTGGTGAAATTACTAAGGCCACTCCATGTAGTTGAAAGGGAGGTTTATTTAGTGGCATAACTTACAAATGAAGGGATAGGTAGGTTAAAGGGTCTGGGGAAGACGTAGAGCAGTCCCGCAGTGTTCTCTGGAGAACTCTGCTCAGTCTACCTCTAGTGTCCAGGGTCCAGACACCAAGTGAGGGTGGCACATCTGGATCTTTGGTCTTCTGGGCCTTCTCTTGGCCCCGCCTTGTAGGCGTGACAGTTACTGAAGCCTCAGTGGGGGTTGGAACTTCCATATCAAAGCTGGAATGGCTACCCACTACAATATGGTTTGACCAAGAAAGACCCCCTGAGAGGCCCAGATGATCCAACATCCAAAAACAGCTTCAAGGTAACTGGCTCAGAGAATACAGCATCACAGACTACTCCAGTCAGGATTTGACCATTATCTTGAATTTTCTCAGGAACCCCATTAGATTGCCAGTGACCTCATCCAGCAGGAAGTATGAGAAGCTATGTCCAAATTCCCAAAATTTTGTTTATGAATGTTTATTTTTATTTAAAGGAGTTGATTATAAATACAATCTCTTTCTAAAAAGGAAAAAGGGATAGTATAGATATGATAAAATAAAAAGGTAGATTATTGAACCTACTTTTAAAGAGCAGCTTACTTAAAATGTTTTACATTGCTATAGATTTTAGTTTATTACAAATTTAAAGTTAATATTGTTATACTGTATGCATATTTCTACTCTTGTTTAAGATTAGAATATTTATTATGTTTATGTAACTCATTTAAATTGTAATGTATAATTAAGAAATAGATTAATAATTAGTTATCTATGAAAATCACACATATAGTTATGTTAGTTAAGTTTTCTAGTTATATATAGATACATTTCAATTAGGTAGGTAATCTTCAAACACTTCAAAGACCTACAAAATATGGCATTTAAAATGTTTTAAGAATTTAGACTTTCTGGACGATGAGACATGTCTGCTCCTGACAGCACCGATTTACTGCAGAGAGGAGGATGGGGATCAAAGTTACTCCATATGGAGTTTATCTTCTTCTTGCCAAAAACAGCCACTTGAGCAAGAGGCTCCTCTTGCCTGGACTGCTGATAATATTTTGTGTAAACTGGATATGTAGGACCTGCAAGAAAATGACCACTGCATTTACCAAAATAGGGCAAAATGGTTCATCAGGTTCCTGCTTCTCAGAGGAGACTACCAGACATTCTGTAGGACACAGGGAAAAGGGACTGGGAGACTAGGCCTTTTAGCTGAAGATGGATGTCCCAACATTACAGAGGAACTTTGGATGACTGTCCAGGTAGACAGCTGTCTCTGTCATTTCCAGAGTTAGGTGCAATAATTTCTGAGACAGAGAGAGCAGTAATAATGATAATCACAGAGTAACATTTATTAATCTTTAATTTTTATGAGGTTATAGTACATAAAGTTACTCAGTTTTCACTAGAATACTATACACATTCTTTTTTTTTTTTTTTTTTTTTTTGGTTTTTCGAGACAGGGTTTTTCTGTGTAGCTTTGTGCCTTTCCTGGGACTCACTTGGTAGCCCAGGCTGGCCTCAAACTCACAAAGATCCGCCTGGCTCTGCCTCCTGAGTGCTGGGATTAAAGGCGTGCGCCACCACCGCCCGGCACTATACACATTCTTTGCATACATCTCAATTGCAATCTACCATGAAATTTCTAAGAATGTATCCTGAAGATCATTATTGAAATTTCTTTTAAACATGATATTCCCTCAAACTGTACTTAGTATACTTACATATATTTGGGAGACTAGCAATATATATGCCAAAGATACATTTAATGGACAGCACCCAAGAAACTACTATAGGATACAAATTATACACTAGAAGCTTTCATTCAAATAGAAAGAATGTTATTTTTATTATTTAATTTTTTCACTAGGATACCCAGCATTATGGTTCACTGTAGCATATTTCAAACAAAATTCATTTTTTCTGCCTGTTCTTCTCTGACCTCCCTTGTACTCTTCCTCACAGCCTCATAGCTTCCTTCATCATTTCCTTATTGTTGTCATCAATGCAGCAATAAACATGCATATGCAAATATGTCTGGAGTAGGATGTAGAGCCATTTTGGTATATGCCCAAGAGTGCTTCCAACTGGATAATGCAGAATTCTATTGTATATTTTTAAAAACCTCCATATTGATTTTTAAGGTGATTGTACTAGTATGCTCTTCTAGTAGGAGTGAATAAAGGTCTCTCTTACTGCATATCATTTACAGCACTTGTTGCACTCTCCTTTATTGTTGAGAGCCATTCTGACTAAGGCAAATACTGGAGTGAGGGAGGAAGAGAGACAGAACAGGAAGAGATATTAGGACCAAGGGGGCGGAGTCCAATGTTGTGTGCCATATTGTGCTCCCAGAAACAGATACCTTTGCAAAAACAATGCTAGTATATTATTTGACCAAACTGATCTAAAAATTGAAGCACATGGATTATATTTTAAGTAAATTTAAATCATGCCATCTTATTACATACTTTAAATCACTACTATGTTATGACTATAATTTCAGAGAAGATATTTCTTTTGTGTCACATACTATCAAGTTTTAACCTCTCTTATTTTAAGTTTATTCCAAAATCTCTCTAAGAAATGAAAATATTATCATATAATGGCATGGATTTAGGTCAACTGATATTTCAAATTATAAACTAATATTTTTGCTCATAATCTTAAAACATCAAATTTGTATGAATGAGTTCATTAATAAAAGTCTAAACTATCTGAGAGGTGACAAGACCCCCTTCCTATGACCAATGACAAAAAGAAGTAAAGAAAAATCATAATGTACCCTGTCAAATGTGGCACTCAAACTCTAAAATTGGAAAGATGCATTTCAAATGATAGTCTTAAAGCTGACATTTTATGATGGGAATTTTGGATATACAGTGCATATAGCTTTTGAAATAATTTAGTAGGGACTTATAATATCAATAATTCAGTTACTAATCATATGATGTTAGGCAATATTTTGAAACTAGATTAAAAATAAATTTTCTTTAAAAATTAGAATATGAACAAAATATATTTGAAAAGGTATATTTTCAGTCAAAATTGAGAAAATGTCAGCAGAGAATATAGAAAGGATTGTGAAAACTAATACAAAAGCACCATAATCCTCTTTGATTTATCAGAACAATTGAGCACATTGTCCAGCAAAGTGGCAACTGATCTCACTGAGAATGAAAAATTATGTAATTGTAGTCCATCATAAGTTTTTCTTTGAAACTGAGCTATTTGAGGGCTTTTTCTCTCAGTGATGGCTGAGCAAGGACAAAGAAGTTTCTGTGTTCTAGACTAGAATGGCATCTGAGAGCAGACCAGTAGACTAAATAAAAATCATTTACTAGGTGCATAGAATAGAAATTGGGAGAAATAAGGCAGAAACTAAAGCTTAAAGAGAACAGTTAAAGACTCCACCAGCCAAGGCCCAGGACCAGGTGAAGTGGAAACACTAAAGGCTATTGCAAAACCCATACATCATCACAAAGCACAATACTGTCAGAAATGAGCTAGACTTTCAAGAAAAGGGTTTGTTGAATGAAATAATGAATGAGTTGCTTCAAATTTATACATAAAAGAAATTCTCCTCAAGCTGGAAATGGTGGTGACCCCCTTTAATCCAGTCTGGACTACATATTAAAACCTTATCTCAAAAAAAGATAAAATAAAAAGTGAAAGTAACTTTTGTGCATTGAGTATTTATTGATCTAGTCCTATGTTTTACTCACTGAAGACACAATAAGCGAAAGAGCAGCAGCTGCCATCAATACACGTCAAGTGTTAAAACCATATATTCCACAAAGGCTTATTTTGCATTTGTCATGCATCATTTAGAGATTCATCTTTCTGAATTTCTATGTAATCATGTATAAAATAGGGACTGTGAAGTACCAGACCTGTCATCTGTCCTACTTACCACTAGTAATGTTGGGCAGTTCACGCCTTAATTTCTTTCTCTGGATTTTTAACATAAAACACAATTTTATCACTTGGGAGGCAGAGCCAGGTGTATCTCTGTGAGTCTGAGGCCAGCCTGGTCTACAGAGCGAGATCCAGGACAGGCACCAAAACTACACAGAGAAACCTGGTCTTAAAAAAAAAAAAACCCATTTTATATTTAGATTTAAAAATTATCAAAGTGTACAGAATCAAAACAGAAATGACAGAAACAAAAACCTCTACTACTCATTTGTAACATATCACTATTGGGATCCAGAGAAGGGACTAACTTTAAAAATATAAAGAACATAAATCCACATAAACTAGGAAGTAAATCTATATTAAAGATAAACTCAGTCAAAAGAGGTTTGGAGGTTATCACTGAAATTATTGAACATGTCTTGTCATTTAGAAATTTGTAAGGAAAAGCCTCATATTTGGAAAAGTTAGACTGAAACAGAAATTGAAAAATTCAATGCAATTTGAATCACTCACAGCTGATTTAATGTATAACGTATTACAATTTATTGCAGTGGATCAAATTTTCATGTTCCCTTCAAAACTTGTAGATTGAAATGCTCATCCCCAGTGTAAGAATATTGGGAGGCTGTAGCAGAAATCTTAAATGATCTTATTAATAAAATCAAACCTGAGGCCAGTTATTGGGGTGAATGCTGGAAGATCAGAGAATCAGAACAAGCCACAGCTACCTCACCTTGCCAATTCCTCAGCTGATCCTGTTTCCTCAGACCGGAAGCCTCTGAGTCTTTATCCAAATGAATCTCAGCTGAACTGTTTCTCGAAAGCCTGAAGGCTTAATCAGCTAAAAGCTTCTAGTTTCTGGTCTTCACGCCTTATATACCTTTCTGCCATCATTCCCTGGGATTAAAGGCTCACTTTCTGGGATTAAAGGTGAGTCATCATGCTTGGCTGTATCCTTGAACACACAGAGATCCAGTTAGATCTCTGCCTCTGGAATGCTAGGATTAAAGGCCTGGGCTACCACTGCCTATCCTCTGTGTTTAATATTGTGGCTGTTCTGTTCTGACCCCAGAGAAGTTTATTAGTGTGCACAATATTTCAGAGAACACAATACCACCACAAGAGGCGACATATTGAGGGGTAATTTGGATCTGCGGTTGAAGCCCCATTTATAGAATTAGCAGCCTATGCGAGACTAAAGCTCTCCTATTTTTCTTCCCATGTAAAGGGACACAGGAAAACAGAGTGTACAACAAGGCAAAGCCTTTATCTCAGTCCACATGCATGGGCACTCTGGTCATGGACTGTCAAAACTGTGAAAATGACTGTTGTTTATAAATCACCCAATCTTTGATAATTCATTGTGCCCATGGTAACATATAAAGGTAAGAAATGAGAGTAATGCCTAGACTCTTAACCTCTGTTGCTATGTTTCCTTTCTTGTCTCATACACTGAACCTATTCATGATTCTGCATAAGCTAAAGACACTTGTCATCCTGTGTTTATAGAGACCAAAATGATATGTAAATACTGTTACCCAATAGAATGAAAGTATGAAATTAAAGTTATACAAACTGTGCCAGGAGCTGCATGTGTTTGACTTAACTGACATCAGCAGGAACTCTGTGGTTTTGTTTTGCTTCTAAATTCTCTTCCATCTGTCATCACAGTCAATCTCTCCAACAAGGGATCTATTCAACCCCAATAATTACAGTAATCAATCACATCACAACTCTAATTACTTAGAGAAAGGTGTTGAAGTCGTAGATACCTAGCATTAAAACTTCTAAGTCTGTTTCTGTGTCAGTAAAAGGTAAAGAATGTAGTTCTATATCATACTCGATGTTTAAATAAGATGACACTTACAAGTTCTTAGTCTGGATCTATAAAATTACTTTTACAGTTACCTGAGAACATTATCATAGCATCAGTCATTGCAGAAATAAAAGCTATCCCAGGTTAAATTCTATTTGGATCAAAGGATTTTATTACCATAAATCTATGTATGTATACAGCTGGGTCACAACCTGATGAATTCATGAAAATCTTAAATATTCAACATAAAAATGTACTTAATAAAATTCAGTCTATGAATAATCACCAATCAGCAACATAGTAACTTTCAGGTGTGTCCAATCTTTTGACACTGTGAAGCAACATTATCTACAAAGCTCATACTCAATAACACTCAATAAAGTTCTAAAAATAAATCACACAAAAAAACTCATAATACTTTAGGTAAGTTTATGATTTTGTGTTGTGATACATTCATAGTTCCCCTTGGGCTTCCAGGGTTGGACATACTTTGACATATCGATTGTTTTATCTAGTGATCATTTGCCTAGCTTGAAGCTGCCACTCATGATTGCAGCATCTCATGAGATTATCATATGAAGTATGACAAAATTGTAATTCAAAATATGAAGTACAGTTTCTCCTGAATCTATATCATCATATTCTATATCAGGGTTTATCTCTGTGTGAAATCAAACAACTGCAGCACCAGAAGAAAACACACTCACACATTTTTGAGTGATGATGCCTGTCTTAGAGTTTCTTTTTCTGTATTAGAACATCATAACCCAAAGCAACTTGGGGAGGAAAGGCTTTGTTTCACCTTATAACTCTCAGGTCACAGTCCACAATTGAAGAAAGTAAAGGCAGGAACCTGGAGGCAAGAAGAAGAAGCCATGGAGGAACACTGATTACTGGTTTGCTCTTCATAAGTTTCCTCAGTCTGTTTTTTTATACAATTCAAGACCACCTGCCCATGAGTGGCACCACCTAAAATGGGCTGAGCCCTCCCACATCAATCATTAATCAAGAAAAGGCTCCCACATGCTTGCCTACAAGTCAATCGGATGGAGACATTTTCTGAATTTTCGTTCTCTGGTCCCAAATGGTTCCAGCGTGTGTCAAGTTTACAAATGCTAAGGATGACAACACTTCTCTAAGTATGAAACTCAAAGAAAATAATCACAGATGGGGTGCAAAAAGACATTACTGCAAACAATGGCCAGGAAATTCATTCTCTGACATTCTACATTTCTTCATGGCCAGCTGTTCCAACACAGAATAGTCTGCCCTACCTACTCTGGAAGTAGCTCCTGAGACCCTCCAGGCAATGGTTTTCTACCTGAAGGGGATGAATGTTACATA